>NC_141539.1:89401666-89592500 GCF_021556685.1 Rattus norvegicus | reverse complement strand
AATGAGGTAAACCAGACAGAAAAGAACATATGTGGTATGTACTCACTGATAAGTGGATAATAGTCCAAAACCTCACAATGCCCAGGATACAACCTACAGACCATATGGAGCCTAGGAGGAAGGAAGACCATGTTGTGGATGCTTCAGTCCTGCACTGAGGGGAGAACAGAATGGTAGTGGTTGGCGGAGGGTGGGGAGACCTGGGAGGGAGAGAGGATCGGGAGGAAATAGAAGGAGCAGTACCAGGTACTGGAGGGGACAGGAGAGAGGTACAGAGTGTCAGGAAATCGAATAAAAATATGTAGCAGGAGGGGATGAGGAAATGGGGATAGCCACTGGAGGGTCCCAGATGCCAGGGAAATGAGAGACTCCCAGGACCCAGAGCAGATGATTTTAGCAGAAAAGGGGAGATAGAACCTGTAGAGACCATTTCGAATAGATAAGCACAGCCCCCAGTCGAGGGATGAGGCCACCCACTCATCTCAAAGTTTTTAACGCAAAAATGTTCTTATCCAAAGGAAGAACAGGGACAAAAAATGGAGTAGAGACTGAAGGAAAGGCCATCTGGGGACTGCACCACCTGGGGATCCATCCTGTCTGCAGACACCAACCTGGACGGACGCTGTTGCTGTTGCCAAGAGGCACTAGCTGACAGGAACCTGGTGTGGCTGCTCCTTGGGAGGTTCAGCCAGCAACTGACCAATGCAGCTGTGGATGCTTGGAGCCAACCATCAGACTGAGCTCGGGGACCCTCATGGGAGAGCTTGTGGAAGAACTGGAGGAGCTGAGGAGGTCGCAATCCCATAGGAAGAACATCAGCTAACTGGATCACCCAGGGATCCCAGGGCCTAGACCGCAAACCACGGAGTGTACAGAGAGGGATCCATACCTCCAGATACATATGTAGCAGAGAATGGCCTTGTCTGACATCAATTGGAAGAGAAGCCCTAAGTCCTGTGGAAGTTTGATGCCCCAATGTAGGGAGATACTGGACCGGTGGGACGGGAGAGGGTGGGTGGATGGGGGATCACCCTCATAGAGGCAAAGTGAAGGGAGGAGAGGGAGATTGTGGGACGAGGGGCTTGTGGAGGTGTAACTGGGAAGTGGAATATCATTTGAGATGTAAATGAATGGAATTAATTAATATAACAAAAAACACAACGGTCCTTGATATTTTTTAAAAAGGTCACAGAACTCTTAAATGTCTGTGGAGTAAAGTACATTAGCCTTCGCTACTCCCCTTCTTTGCTAAGAGGGGGTCTTATGGCTGACCCTCAGAAAATGAGCTTCCACATTCTAAGCTAGCTTGTTTTTGAAGATGGAAGCATTTTTTCAACGTATGCTTTACAGCTGCTTAGTGGCTCATGAAATTGATTTTTCAATCTTATTGTATGTTTGTATATAAATATACATGTGTTGGGCCAAGGTATTAAATGCATTTTTTTGCTGTTAATCACAAGTCAGAGAAAGGTTTTTAGGGTTCTGGGAATTGTGTATGACACACACTCTACCACCAGGTTGTATCTTCAACCCCCTGCAAACCAAAATGTTTGAAGAATACTAATATAATCTAACAGGGAATGTTATACATGTAAAAAAAAAAGCTACATTGACATCTAGCCACAAAAAGCTATGTGGAGATAACTTTTAGCAAATAAGGAAAAGAAATGAGGTATCTGCTTTGCATACATACCTCATAGTTAATAACAAAGTAGTGTCAGTTATTACTGTAATAGCTCAGCTTGCTCCTTATATTGGAAGGATCCAAAGAACACTCCAAATGTGCATGTTATATGATGTCTTCCCTTGAGCAATTACTATATAATGCCTCTCGTTTTACCCATGTCTATAATAAGGCTTTCACTGTGATCATGGAAAAGTGAATGTATTCATGTAAAGAATTTAGAATTGTGAATTGTCCACATATAGAATGCATACATGAAAGGGATGTTTCTTATTAATATGAGACCTACTTAGAGTAAATTTGTTGAGACTTAGACCACACAGCATAGACCATTACCTCATATGATTTAAAAGAGAATGCCCTAAAGAAATAAGCTGCCTGTAATGATAAGCTATTTGTAAGCACTGAGTAAAAGCCCACAAGTGGCCAAATACAACTTACAAGAAGTATAGACTATATCCGGTTCCTGTCAGCATGCACTTCTTAGCTTCATCCATCTTATCTAGTTTTGATGGCTGATATATATATACACATGGGCCACATGTGGGGCAGGCTTTGAATGGCTGTTCCTTCAGTCTCTCCTCTAAACTTTGCCTCCCTATCCCCTTCTATGGATATTTTTGTTCCCCTTTTTAAGGAGTGAAGCATCCGCATTTTGGTCATCCTTCTTCTTGAGTTTCATGTGTGGAAGGAGAAGACCTTGGTCCTGCCAAGGTTGGACCCCCGGTGTAGGGGATTGGGGGGGGGGGCGTAAGGGGGTGAATGGGGAAGTGAACACCCTTATAGAAGGAGAGGGAGAGGGGCTAGGGAACTTATGGACAGGAAACCGGGAAAGGGAATAACATTTGAAATGTAAATAAGAAATACCCAATTAAAAAACAAAAGAAGTATAGACTAGAGTGTGAAATCTGCTTTGCTGTTTCCTCCTTATGCATCCTAGAAAGGCTGGCTCCACTGATAACAGACTGCCTTGAATATTAACCTAGAACAAGTGGTTCATTACATTGCTGCTCATTATTTTACATTTCTCTGACCAGCATTCTTAGATGTTATTTTGGGCTATATATTCCAAAGTCATCAGTTGACAAGGTTGGTTGTTTGCTATACTTCTAAGCTGTGTCTTTAAAGTTATTCAAAGAACATGATTCTGAGAAAATCATTTTTTCCCTCACAAATCTAAAAGAAATAGAAAGGCAAAGAAAAACATACAGAACATCCCACAGAGCAGAATAAATCAATTTCACTTGAGTCTCACCTCTTTATCCCCAAACATGGTCATTATGCTACTTAGACTTGACATAAGTGGGAGCAGAAAATGCATGAGGGAGGAGAATCTGGGTGGGTGTACTATTAAATACCATTTTCATAACTCTTAGCAATTTGACAATGGTACTTACACATACATTAAACTACTTAATCCAGACACACTGTGGTACCAAAGACATTCATCTACATTTTTTCAAATACGGAATAGAGGCTCAGAAGGATAAAAACAGCACCAAGACAAACTACAGTCTACCAGATGCTTTCATTTGCTGCACTGTTCCTCAGTTGACCCCAGACAACTAAAAGGTGTTAAGGGGTGGGGGGATGAACTCCAAAGCAAAACAAAACTATAAAGTGGCTGCTAGCTCAACCTCTTTTGGATTCACCAATGATTTTAATTCTTCGCAACACTGCATGCATCTCATAAGCACTTGCTTTGGTCAAAGCTCTCTGCTGCTATGCTAATTGTTATGTCACAAAGCCAACCAAAACAGTAGTGATAGCCAGCTAGAGCAGAATGAATATTCCATTTGTGTCCATCTTCTCTGAGCAAAGCTCATTTCTGTATCTTAACCTAACAGTTAATTAAATATATATTTTAATTCAGGGTCAATATTAGAAAAGGAGTTTATGTTTATTCTAGCTGTCAAGTATGGCCAGATAGTAACCAAAGAACACAGTGGTTCCTCCTGTAATCCTAGCACTTAAGAGACATGAGACACACCTTCTGGTTTCTGTCTGCACCTGGAAGCTAGCCCTGTGCCACAGCTCTCAATACCCAAATCCTGCCAAGAGGGAACTGGTCTCCCAGGAGTACTGACATGCAGACATACAGGATGGTCAAACCACTGTCTGAAACAGCAAGACATCAGAGATAACCAAATGATGAGAGGCAAGTGCAAGGACCTAAGCAAAAAGACCAAAGCCACTTGGCAGCATCAGAACCCAGTTATACACCACAGCAAGTCCTGGATACCCCAACACAAGCAAGATTCTGATTTAATATCACATCTCATGATGGTGACAGAGCACTTTAAGAACATGAGTAACTCCCTTAAAGAAATGCAAGACGGGATCCCGGCCTGCAGCAGCTCTCTGCTCCCAGACCCCGTGAGAGAGAGAGACCCAACCACCTGGTCAGGTGGGCACTCCTGAGGCTGCAGAGCGGAAGAGACCACCAACTGCTCACCCCTGCCCACATCCCTGGCCCAAGAGGAAACTGTATAAGGCCTCTGGGCTCCCGTAGGGGAGGGCCCAGGAGCGGCAGGACCCCTGCCTGAGACACCGCCAGAACCTGAAGGAAACAGACCAGATAAACAGTTCTCTGCACCCAAATCCCGTGGGAGGGAGAGCTAAACCTTCAGAGAGGCAGACACGCCTGGGAAACCAGAAGAGACTGCTCTCTGCACACACATCTCGGACGCCAGAGGAAAAAGCCAAAGACCATCTGGAACCCTGGTGCACTGAAGCTCCCGGAAGGGGCAGCACAGGTCTTCCTGGTTGCTGCCCCTGCAGAGAGCCCGTGGGCAGCACCCCACGAGCGAACTTGAGCCTGGGGACCACAGGTAAGACCAAATTTTCTGCTGCAAGAAAGCTGCCTGGTGAACTCAAGACACAGGCCCACAGGAACAGCTGAAGACCTGTAGAGAGGAAAAACTACACGCCCGAAAGCAGAACATTCTGTCCCCATAACTGACTGAAAGAGAGGAAAACAGGTCTACAGCACTCCTGACACACAGGCTTATAGGACAGTCTAGCCACTGTCAGAAATAGCAGAACAAAGTAACACTAGAGATAATCTGATGGCGAGAGGCAAGTGCAGGACCCAAGCAACAGAAACCAAGACTACATGGCACCATCGGAGCCCAATTCTCCCATCAAAACAAACATGGAATATCCAAACACACCAGAAAAGCAAGATCTAGTTTCAAAATCATTTTTGATCATGATGCTGGAGGACTTCAAGAAAGACGTGAAGAACTCCCTTACACAACAAGTAGAAGCCTACAGAGAGGAATCGCAAAAATGCCTGAAAGAACTCCAGGAAAACATAAATAAACAAGTAGAAGCCCATAGAGAGGAGACACAAAAATCCCTGAAAGAATTCCAGGAAAACATAAATAAACAAGTAGAAGCCCATAGAGAGGAGACACAAAAATCCCTGAAAGAATTCCAGGAAAACACAATCAAACAGTTGAAGGAATTAAAAATGGAAATAGAAGCAATCAAGAAAGAACACATGGAAACAACCCTGGATATAGAAAACCAAAAGAAGAGACAAGGAGCTGTAGATACAAGCTTCACCAACAGAATACAAGAGATGGAAGAGAGAATCTCAGGAGCAGAAGATTCCATAGAAATCATTGACTCAACTGTCAAAGATAATGTAAAGCGGAAAAAGCTACTGGTCCAAAACATACAGGAAATCCAGGACTCAATGAGAAGATCAAACCTAAGGATAATAGGTATAGAAGAGAGTGAAGACTCCCAGCTCAAAGACCAGTAAATATCTTCAACAAAATCATAGAAGAAAACTTCCCTAACCTAAAAAAAGAGATACCCATAGACATACAAGAAGCCTACAGAACTCCAAATAGATTGGACCAGAAAAGAAACACCTCCCGTCACATAATCAAAACACCAAACGCACAAAATAAAGAAAGAATATTAAAAGCAGTAAGGGAAAAAGGTCAAGTAACATATGAAGGCAGACCTATCAGAATCACACCAGACTTTTCGCCAGAAACTATGAAGGCCAGAAGATCCTGGACTGATGTCATACAGACCCTAAGAGAACACAAATGCCAGCCCAGGTTACTGTATCCAGCAAAACTCTCAATTAACATAGATGGAGAAACCAAGATATTCCATGACAAAACCAAATTTACACAATATCTTTCTACAAATCCAGCACTACAAAGGATAATAAATGGTAAAGCCCAACATAAGGAGGCAAGATATACCCTAGAAGAAGCAAGAAACTAATCGTCTTGGCAACAAAACAAAGAGAATGAAAGCACACAAACATAACCTCACATCCAAATATGAATATAACGGGAAGCAATAATCACTATTCCTTAATATCTCTCAATATCAATGGCCTCAACTCCCCAATAAAAAGACATAGATTAACAAACTGGATACGCAACGAGGACCCTGCATTCTGCTGCCTACAGGAAACACACCTCAGAGACAAAGACAGACACTACCTCAGAGTGAAAGGCTGGAAAACAACTTTCCAAGCAAATGGTCAGAAGAAGCAAGCTGGAGTAGCCATTCTAATATCAAATAAAATCAATTTTCAACTAAAAGTCATCAAAAAAGATAAAGAAGGACACTTCATATTCATCAAAGGAAAAATCCACCAAGATGAAGTCTCAGTCCTAAATATCTATGCCCCAAATACAAGGGCACCTACATATGTAAAAGAAACCTTATTAAAGCTCAAAACACACATTGCACCTCACACAATAATAGTGGGAGATTTCAACACCCCACTCTCATCAATGGACAGATCATGGAAACAGAAATTAAACAGAGATGTAGACAGACTAAGAGAAGTCATGAGCCAAATGGACTTAACGGATATTTATAGAACATTCTATCCTAAAGCAAAAGGATATACCTTCTTCTCAGCTCCTCATGGTACTTTCTCCAAAATTGACCATATAATTGGTCAAAAAACGGGCCTCAACAGGTACAGAAAGATAGAAATAATCCCATGCGTGCTATCGGACCACCACGGCCTAAAACTGGTCTTCAATAACAATAAGGGAAGAATGCCCACATATACGTGGAAATTGAACAATGCTCTACTCAATGATAACCTGGTCAAGGAAGAAATAAAGAAAGAAATTAAAAACTTTTTAGAATTTAATGAAAATGAAGGTACAACATACCCAAACTTATGGGACACAATGAAAGCTATGCTAAGAGGAAAAATCACAGCGCTGAGTGCCTGCAGAAAGAAACAGGAAAGAGCATATGTCAGCAGCTTGACAGCACACCTAAAAGCTCTAGAACAAAAAGAAGCAAATACACCCAGGAGGAGTAGAAGGCAGGAAATAATCAAACTCAGAGCTGAAATCAACCAAGTAGAAACAAAAAGGACCATAGAATGAATCAACAGAACCAAAAGTTGGTTCTTTGAGAAAATCAACAAGATAGATAAACCCTTAGCCAGACTAACGAGAGGACCCAGAGAGTGTGTCCAAATTAACAAAATCAGAAATGAAAAGGGAGACATAACAACAGATTCAGAGGAAATTCAAAAAATCATCAGATCTTACTATAAAAACCTTTATTCAACAAAACTTGAAAATCTTCAGGAAATGGACAATTTCCTAGACAGATACCAGGTATCGAAGTTAAATCAGGAACAGATAAACCAGTTAAACAACCCCATAACTCCTAAGGAAATAGAAGCAGTCATTAAAGGTCTCCCAACCAAAAAGAGCGCAGGTCCAGACGGGTTTAGTGCAGAATTCTATCAAACCTTCATAGAAGACCTCATACCAATATTATCCAAACTATTCCACAAAATTGAAACAGATGGAGCCCTACCGAATTCCTTCTACGAAGCCACAATTACTCTTATACCTAAACCACACAAAGACACAACAAAGAAAGAGAACTTCAGACCAATTTCCCTTATGAATATCGACGCAAAAATACTCAATAAAATTCTGGCAAACCGAATTCAAGAGCACATCAAAACAATCATCCACCATGACCAAGTAGGCTTCATCCCAGGCATGCAGGGATGGTTTAATATACGGAAAACCATCAACGTGATCCATTATATAAACAAACTGAAAGAACAAAACCACATGATCATTTCATTAGATGCTGAGAAAGCATTTGACAAAATTCAACACCCCTTCATGATAAAAGTCCTGGAAAGAATAGGAATTCAAGGCCCATACCTAAACATAGTAAAAGCCATATACAGCAAACCAGTTGCTAACATTAAACTAAATGGAGAGAAACTTGAAGCAATCCTACTAAAATCAGGGACTAGACAAGGCTGCCCACTCTCTCCCTACTTATTCAATATAGTTCTTGAAGTTCTAGCCAGAGCAATCAGACAACATAAGGAGATCAAGGGGATACAGATCGGAAAAGAAGAGGTCAAAATATCACTATTTGCAGACGACATGATAGTATATTTAAGTGATCCCAAAAGTTCCACCAGAGAACTACTAAAGCTGATAAACAACTTCAGCAAAGTGGCTGGGTATAAAATTAACTCAAATAAATCAGTTGCCTTCCTCTATACAAAAGAGAAACAAGCCGAGAAAGAAATTAGGGAAACGACACCCTTCATAATAGACCCAAATAATATAAAGTACCTCGGTGTAAATTTAACCAAGCAAGTAAAAGATCTGTACAATAAGAACTTCAAGACACTGAGGAAAGAAATTGAAGAAGACCTCAGAAGATGGAAAGATCTCCCATGCTCATGGATTGGCAGGATTAATATAGTAAAAATGGCCATTTTACCAAACGCAATCTACAGATTCAATGCAATCCCCATCAAAATACCAATCCAATTCTTCAAAGAGTTAGACAGAACAATTTGCAAATTCATCTGGAATAACAAAAAACCCAGGATAGCTAAAGCTATCCTCAACAATAAAAGGACTTCAGGGGGAATCACTATCCCTGAACTCAAGCAGTATTACAGAGCAATAGTGATAAAAACTGCATGGTATTGGTACAGAGACAGACAGATAGACCAATGGAATAGAATTGAAGACCCAGAAATGAACCCACACACCTATGGTCACTTGATTTTTGACAAAGGAGCCAAAACCATCCAATGGAAAAAAGATAGCATTTTCAGCAAATGGTGCTGGTTCAACTGGAGGGCAACATGTAGAAGAATGCAGATCGATCCATCCTTATCACCCTGTACAAAGCTTAAGTCCAAGTGGATCAGGGACCTCCACATCAAACCAGACACACTCAAACTAATAGAAGAAAAACTAGGGAAGCATCTGGAACACATGGACACTGGAAAAAATTTCCTGAACAAAACACCAATGGCTTATGCTCTAAGATCAAGAATCGACAAATGGGATCTCATAAAACTGCAAAGCTTCTGTAAGGCAAAGGACACTGTGGTTAGGACAAAATGGCAACCAACAGATTGGGAAAAGATCTTTACCAATCCTACAACAGATAGAGGCCTTATATCCAAAATATACAAAGAACTCAAGAAGTTAGACCGCAGGGAAACAAATAATCCTATTAAAAAATGGGGTTCAGAGCTAAACAAAGAATTCACAGATGAGGAATGCCGAATGGCTGAGAAACACCTAAAGAAATGTTCAACATCTTTAGTCATAAGGGAAATGCAAATCAAAACAACCCTGAGATTTCACCTCACACCAGTGAGAATGACTAAGATCAAAAACTCAGGTGACAGCAGATGCTGGCGAGGATGTGGAGAAAGAGGAACACTCCTCCATTGTTGGTGGGATTGCAGACTGGTACAACCATTCTGGAAATCAGTCTGGAGGTTCCTCAGAAAATTGGACATTGAACTGCCTGAGGATCCAGCTATACCTCTCTTGGGCATATACCCAAAAGATTCCTCAACATACAAAAGAGACACGTGCTCCACTATGTTCATCGCAGCCTTATTTATAATAGCCAGAAACTGGAAAGAACCCAGATGCCCTTCAACAGAGGAATGGATACAGAAAATGTGGTACATCTACACAATGGAATATTACTCAGCTATCAAAAACAACGAGTTTATGAAATTCGTAGGCAAATAGTTGGAACTGGAAAATATCATCCTGAGTGAGCTAACCCAATCACAGAAAGACATACATGGTATGCACTCATTGATAAGTGGCTATTAGCCCAAATGCTTGAATTACCCTAGATCCCTAGAACAAACGAAACTCAAGATGGATGATCAAAATGTGAATGCTTCACTCCTTCTTTAAATGAGGAAAAAGAATACCCTTGGCAGGGAAGGGAGAGGCAAAGATTAAAACAGAAACTAAAGGAACACCCATTCAGAGCCTGCCCCACATGTGGCCCATACATATACAGCCACCCAATTAGACAAGATGGATGAAGCAAAGCCATGCAGACCAACAGGAGCCGGATGTAGATCGCTCCTGAGAGACACAGCCAGAATACAGCAAATACAGAGGCGAATGCCAGCAGCAAACCACTGAACTGAGAATAGGTCCCCCGTTGAAGGAATCAGAGAAAGAACTGGAAGAGCTTGAAGGTGCTCGAGACCCCAAAAGTACAACAATGTCAAGCAACCAGAGCTTCCAGGGACTAAGCCACTTCCTAAAGACTATACATGGACTGACCCTGGACTCTGACCCCATAGGTAGCAATGAATATCCTAGTAAGAGCACCAGTGGAAGGGGAAGCCCTGGTCCTGCTAAGACTGAACCCCCAGTGAACTAGACTATGGGGGGAGGGCGGCAATGGGGGGAGTGTTGGGAGGGGAACACCCATGAGGAAGGGGAGGGGGGAGGGGGATGTTTGTCCGGAAACCGGGAAAGGGAATAACACTTGAAATGTATATAAGAAATACTCAAGTTAATAAAAAAAAAAAAGAAAGAAGGAAATGCAAGACAACTCAGGTAAACAAGTAGAAGCCCTTAAAGAGAAAATACAAAAATCCCTTAAAGAATTACAGGAAAACACAACCAAACAGGTGAAAGAATTAAACAAAACCACCCAGGATCTAAAAATGGAAATAGAAACAATAAACAAATCACAAAGGGAGATAACCCTGGAGATAGAAAAACTAGGAAAGAGATCAGAAATCATAGATGCAAGCATCACCAACAGAATATGAGAGATAGAGGAGAGGATATCAGGGGCAGAAGATACCATAGAAAACATTGACAAAACAATCAAAGAAAATGCAAAATGCTAAAAGCTCTTAACCTAAAATATTCAGAAAATCCAAGACACGGTGAGAAGATAAAAACTAGGGGTAATAGGCATAGAAGAGAATGAAGACTCCCAATTTAAAGGGCCAGTAAGTATCTTCCACAAGATTATAGGAAGAAACTTTCCTAATCTAAAGAAAGAGATGCCCATAAACATACAAGAAGCCTACAGAACTCCAAAGAGATTGGACCAGAAAAGAAATTCCTCTCATCACATAATAGTCAAAACACCAAATGCATGAAACAAAGAAAGAATATTAAAAGCAGTAAGGGAAAAGGGGCAAGTAACATATAAAGGCAGATCTATTAGAATTACACTAGTGTTCTCAACAGACTATGAAAGCTTGAAGATCCTGGGCAGATGTCATATAGACCCTAAGAAAACACAAATGCCAGCCCAGGCTACTATACCTGGCAAATCTCTTAATTAACATAGATGGAGAAACCAAAATATTCCATGACAAAACCAATTTACACAGTATCTTTCCACAAATCCAGCCCTACAAAGGATAATAGATGGAAAACTCCAAAATAAGGAGGGAAACTATACCCTAGAAAAAGCAAGAAAGTAATCTTTTTTCAACTAACCCAAAAGAAGAGAGACACACAAACATAATTCCACCTCTAACAACAAAAGTAATAGGAAACAACAATTATTGGTCCCTAATAATTCTGAACATCAAGGGACTCAACTCCCCATTAAAAAGACATAGACTAACTAATTGGATGTATAAACAGGACCCAGCATTTTGCTGCATACAAGAAACACACTTCAGTGAAAAGACAGACCCTTCCTCAGAGTAAAAGTCTGGGAAAAAAATTTTCCAAGCAAATGGTCCCAAGAAACAAGTTGGAGTAGCTATTCTAATATCAAATAAAATTGACTTCAACCAAAGGTTATCAAAAAAGATAAGGAAGGACACTTCATATTCATCAAAGGAAAAATCCACCAAGATGAACTCTCAATTTTGAATATCTATTCTCCAAATGCAAGGACATGAACATTCATAAAAGAAACTTTACCAAAGATCAAAGCACATATTGCACCTCTTCAACACCTTATGGGTCAATCCGGGAAACAGAAACTAAACAGAGACACAGTGAAAATAACAGAAGTTATGAAACAAACGGATTTAACAGTCAGCTATAGAACATTTCATCCTAAAACAAAAGAATATACCTTCTTCTCAGCACCTCATGTACCTTCTCCAAAATTGACCATATAATCAGTCACAAATCAGGCTTCAACAGACCCAAGGAAATAGAAATAATCCCATGCGTTCTATCAGATCACCATGGACTAAGGCTGGTCTTTAATAACAACAGAAATGTCAGAAAGCCCACATAGACATGGAATCTGAACAACTCTCTACTCAATGATAACTTGGTCAAGGAAGAAATAAAAGAAGAAATTAAAGAGTTTTTAAAATTTAGTGAAAATGAAGGCACAACATACCCAAACTTATGGGACACAATGAAAGCAGTGCTAAGAGGAAAACTCATAGCTCTGAGTGCCTCCAAAAAGAAACTGGAGCGATCATACACTAACAGCTTGATAGCACACCTGAAACCTCTAGAACAGAAAGAATAAAATATACCTAAGAGGAGTAAATGGCAGGAAATAACCAAACTCAGGTCTGAAATCAACCAAGTAGAAACAAATAGAACTATACAAAGTATCAACAAAACCAGGATCTTGTTCTTTGAGAAAAGCAGCAAGATAGATAAACCCTTAGCCAGAATAACCAGACAGTTCCAAATTAACAAAATCAGAAATGAAAAGGGAGACGTAACAGAAACTGAGGAAATACAAAAAATTGTCAGATCTTACTACAAAAGCCTATACTCAACAAAACTGGAAAACCTAGATGAAATGGACAATTTTCTAAACAGATGTCAGGTACCAAAGTTAAATCAGGATCAGATAAACCATCTAAACAGTCTCATAACTCCTAAAGAAATAGAGGCAGTTATTAAATGTCTCCCACCCAAAAAAAAAAATCCCAGGACCAGATGAATTTAGTGCAGAATTCTATCAGATCTTTATAGAAGACCTAATACCAATAGTGTCCAAACTATTGAACAAAACAGAAACAGAAGGAACACTGCCTAATTCCTTCTATGAAGCCACAATTATGCTTATACCTAAACCATATAAAGACCCAACAAAGAAAGATAACTTCAGCCCAATTTCCCCTATGAATATCGATGCCAAAATATTAAGATTCTCCCAAACTGAATCCAAGAATACATCGTCTACCATGATCAAGTAAGCTTCATCCCAGGAATGCAGAGATGGTTCAATATACGTAAATCCACCAATGTAATCCACTATATAAACAAACTCAAAGAAAAAATCATATGATCATCTCATTAGATGCTGAAAAAGCATTTGACAAAATTCAACATTCCTTCATGATAAGTCTTGGAAAGATCAGGAATTCAAGGCCCATACCTAAAAATAGTAAAAGCAATATACAACAAACCAGTAGCCAACATCAACCTAAATGGAGAGAAATTTGAAACAATCCCACGAAACTCAGGGATAAGACAAGACTGCCCACTCTTTTCCTATCTGTTCAATATAGTACTTGAAGTCCTAGCCAGAGCAATAGACAACAAAAGGAGGTCAAAGAGATACAAATTTGAAAGGAAGAAGTCAAAATATCACTATTTGCAGATGATATGATAGTATATTTAAGTGACTGCAAAAGTTCCACCAGAGGACTACTTAACCTGATAAACAACTTCAGCAAAAGGCTCAAAAAAATAAGTAGCCTTCCTCTACTCAAAGGATAAACAGGATGAGAAAGAAATTAGGGAAATGACACCCTTCACAATAGTCCCAAATAATATAAAGTACCTTAGTGTGACTCTAACCCTGAAAGTGAAAAATCTGTGTGACAAGAACTTCAAGTCTCTGAAGAAAGAAATCAAAGATCTCAGAAAATGGAAAGATCTCCCATGCTCGTGGATTGGCAGGATTAATACAGTGAAAACGGCTATCTTGCTGAAAGTATTCTACAGATTCAACTCAATCCCCATCAAATTCCAACTCAATTCTTCATAGAGTTAGAAAGAGCAATTTGTGAATTCATTTGGAAAAGCAAAAAACCCAGGATAGCAAAAACTGTTCTCAACAATAAAAGAACCTCTGGAGCAATCGCCATCCCTGACCTCAAGCTGTCAGAGCAACTGTGATTTAAAACTGAATTGTATTGTTACAGAGACAGACAGGTAAATCAATGAAATAAAATTGAAGACCCAGAAATGAACCCACACACCTTTGGTCACTTTGACAAAACTTTGACAAAGGAGCTAAAACTATCCAATGGAAAAAAAGATAGCATTTTCAACAAATGGTACTGGTTCAACTGGCAGTTTGCATGTAGAAGAATACAAATTGATCCATTCTTATTGCCTTGTGCAAAGTTCAAGTCCAAATGGATCAAGGACCTCCATATAAAACAAGGTACACTGAATCTAATAGAAGAGAAAGTGGGTAAGAACCTCGAACACATGGGCACTGGGGAAAATTTCCTGAACAAAACACCAATGGCTTATGTTATAAAATCAAGAATCGACAAATGGTACCTCATAAAATTGCAAAGCTTCTGCAAAGCAAAGGACACTGTCAATAGGACAAAACGGCAACCAACAGATTGGGAAAAGATCTTTACCAATCCTACATCTGTTAGAGAGTTAATATTCAAAATATACAAAGAACTCAGGAAATTAGACTCCAGAGAATCAAATAAAATAGATTTTTTATTTGAGCTAAACAAAGAATTCTCAACTGAGGAATATCGAATGGCTGAGAACCACCTAAAGAAATGTTCAACATCCTTAGTCATCAGGGAAACGCAAATCAAAACACCTCACAACAGTCAGAATGGATAAGAGCAAAATCACAGGTGGCACCAAATGCTGGTAAGGATTTGGAAAAAGAGGAACACTCTTCCATTGCTGGTGGGATTGCAAGCTGATACAACCACTCTAGAATTCAGTCTGGTGGTTCCTCAGAAAATTGGACACTGCACTACCTGAGGACCCAGCTATACCACTCCTGGGCATATACCCAAAAGATACTCCAATATATAACAAGGACAATGCTCCACAATGAACATGCGCCATTATGTTCATAGCAGCCTTATCTATAATAGCCAGAAGATGAAAAGAGTCTAGATGTCCTTCAGCAGAAGAATGGATACAGAAAATGTGGTGCATTTACACAATGGAGTACTACTCAGCTATTAAAAACAATGACTACATGAAATTCTTAGGCAAATGGATGGATCTAGAAAATATTATCCTGAGTGAGGTAACCCAATCACAGAAAAACACACATGGTATGCACTGACTGATAAGTTGATATTAGCCCAAAAGCTTGGAATAACCAAGATACGATTCAATAAGCCACATGAAGCTCAAGAAAATGGAAGATCAAACTGGATGCTTCAGACCTTCTTAGAAGTGGCAACAAAAATACTCATAGGAGGAAATATGGACAAAGTGTGGAGCAGAGACTGGAGGAAAGGACATCCAGAGACTGCTCCACCTTGGGGATCTGCCTTATATACAGTCACCCACCCAGACAATATTGCTGATGCCAAGAAGTGCATGCTGACTGATACAGCTGTCTCCTGAGAGGCTCTGCCAGAGCCTGACAAATACAGAGGCAGATGCTCGAAGTCAACCATTGAACTGAGAATGGGATCCCAATGGAGGAGTTAAGAGAAAGAACTGAAGGAGCTGAAGGGTTTTGTAACCCCATAAGAACTACAATATCTACCATCCAGACCCCCCCCAGAACTCCCAGGAACCAAACCACCATCCCAAGAGTACACAGAGATGGACCTATGGCTCCAGCCACATACATAACAGATGGCTTTGTCTGGCATCAATGGGAGGAGGTCCTATCAAGGTTTGGTCCTCTCAAGGCTTTATACACCAGTTTAGGGGAATGTCAGGGCAGGGAGTTGAGAGGGAGTGGTTGGGTGGGTAAGGAAGCACCCTCATAGACGCAGGGGGAGGGGGGTGGAATAGGGGGTTTCTGGAGGGGAACCCAGGAAAGGGGGTAACATTTAAAATGTAAATAAAAATAGCAAATAAATGACAAAAAAAAAACGAGACACAAAGATTTTCGACAAGTTTTATTTTGAGATTTCAGTATTTTATTCGTTTTATTTTAAGTGATGTTAATTACAGCTTTCGAAGGGGGAGAGCTAATTACACACAAAATGGAAGACTCTATACTGTACCCTTTAATCTGTTAAAAAAATAGTGGTGTGGCTACAAGAAGAGTCCGTTAAGATCCCTAGTGTTGTCAGGGTGTGACCACAATCACAGGCCCAGCTCAGAGCTGGAGAACCCGGAAGCTATTTCATACTCTGGTGCAATGGCAAAAAAAAAAAAAAAAAAAAAAGGAATTAAAAAAAAATAGAAGAAAGAAAACCACACGACAACACAAGAAAGAATTAAGTCCTGAATGACTGGCTCCATCATGCCCACCCTCTCCACCATAAAATGGCACAAAAGAAATAGCTAGCCACACCCTAAAGACTACTTTTGGTGTAAAACAGGTAACTGATGGGCTAGGATGGGAACAGGGCACGATAGGAACAGGGCGTGGCCATCTGTCTAAAAAAAAAAAACTCGTCCCTTTCACGTAGGTGTGTACATGCTTGAGAGCAGACAGGATCGGGACACCAGGGTTCGATGTTCAGGAAGCCACAATTTCATGTGTGGATTGGATACAGATTTACAAAGAGTCCACACGTTCCCAGCCTCCACTTGCAGCCTGGCATCTCTAGAGGAGCTCCTCCCCAACCCACGCCTACAGCTAAAGAAGACCCTACCTGGAATGGGGTTTCCGCTGTACCTCTAAAATGGTCAACACCTTAAAGCCGAGTCATTGTTAGCCTGGAGGTCTAACGTGGTATTTATCAACTCTCGTATCTCCAACATATAACATTAAAAGGTACACTAAATTCTAAAGGTAGCTATGCTGCAAAATAATTTAAAATTAACGATTGTACAATATTCATTTATGCTTGAAATTCCAGTCCTAAACCAAGCTTGTGGCTGCCCGCATTGACATTCTTGCCATCCAGCAGGGCTGACAGCGTCAGTTTGATACCTGGCTTTAGGGTCTGAGTGTACCCTAAGCCAATTAGACTGGAGTTGTTCACTTTGGCCAAAAAGCAGGCATCAGGGTCGACCTGATACTTGGCTGCTATTCCAAAGCGAGTGTTTCTGTTTCCTGCGGTCCAGGCGAGATTGACAGCAGTCTCCAACTTCTTGTTCACCTTCTGGTAAATGGAGCCACCAAACTCCGTCCCATCATTCACATTAGTATGAAGCTGGAATTCGTCTGTCTTGTAGCCAACTGCGAAGTTGCTCTGAGTCACTCGGGACTTCGAGGTTCAAAATTCATCTGGTAGCCAGCCAGCCAACCCTCATAGCCAAGCACCAGAGAACCCCGATTGAGGGCCCAGTGATGTCAAAGTCCACATCACAGCCCAGGTTGATATGCTCCCTCTTGTACCCTGTCTTGATTTTAGCATTTTTTTCCCCAGTGTTAGGCGAGAAAGACGAATCAAAGGTCAGCTTCAGTCCACGAGCAAGCTGGTCTTCCACGGTGGTCTCAGTGCCCAGGGTGTTGTCTGTGTTCCACTTCTCAGTAAACGTCACCCCATACTCCGTCCATCTGTATTTGGTTTCCAGACTGCAGTTCACTTTGGTGGTCTCCGTGTTGGCAGAGACTGAGCTAGTAAATTCCAATCTATTCTCGGACTTCGTTTTCAAATCAAGTTTTATTACGCCAAAGCCGTAGTCCTTGGTGAAGACATCCCTGGCGGACTTGGCAAGATCAGTGTATGTGGGAGGCACAGCCATATTCTCCGAGGCGGTGATGGCGGGAGCAGCCGCAGCTACTGCGCAGGTTGCGGCGAGGAGTCTGGGAGCGCAGGGACAAGTTTAAGGATAGGCTGGACTACATAATTAGAGCACAGCCTAGAAAGACCCTGAATCAGAAACAAACAAACAAATCCAAGCAGAGAACTCAGTAAAGGTACTCCTAAATTTTTTCCCTTTTATGAATATGTGCATTTGGTGGGAAAATGTATAAATGTGAAAGAAATAGCTTTGCCAGTAACTCATTCTTCCTCAATTTCCTGTGGCCAAGAAATTATTGGGATGATTCTAAGCTATCGAGAGGAAAAGGCCTCTCTGATAAATACAGCATTTGTCTTAAATAAAATAACATCTACAATGAACAAGGACTATGCCTGTCACAACCACCTGAAGTAGCCATTTGGGAGAATTTCAGAACCCCTGATCCCCTAAAACTTATCAAGGGCTGGTTTTGGTATTTTGTCTTTTTCTTCCCTCCTTTCGCCTAACAATTAGTCACTATCTGACTCACAACTAAATGTTCATAGCTGGAATCACTTGTGTTATATACATAGTGGTATAGAAATACCAGCCTTGAGTCAGACCTTGGTCTAACTTAATAGTGTGTAATATCTCCAAGAATATTTAAAATGCTGTCTAGTTTTTGTTATTACCGTTTTGGTGAGATTTGGAGTTATTTCTTTGATTCATTGCTTTTTATTTTTGCTTCACTATTTTTGTAGTTCTTGATTTTATGCAATTAAGACTCTATAAAATTGTGATTTAATAACATAAACAATTTCCCAGGAATAGACACATCTAAGTTCAAAGTCAGCATAGTCTACAGAGAGAATTCCAGGACAGCTAGGTCTACATAGAGAAAATGTGTCTCAAACAAACACACAAACAAACAAAAAAAAAAAAAAAACCCAAACTCCCAAGGAATAATATAATTAAATTGCATGCAACATACACATTACACATTCCATAATTCCAATTTAAATTTAAAATAACCATGACCCATAAGAAAAAATATCAGAGAGTAAAATATTCTTGCTATAGTAATGGGATAGCCTTTATCTTTCATTTTTTATTATATTGCTTGAGAGAGGGTAACTGTCAATGGAACCCAGGGCCTTCTACATACTAAGCAAACCAGCCACCATTAAGCTATAACCCCAGCCTTCATATTGATTTTTCTTTACTATATTAATGATTAGTCACTTTATCAAACCAGTTAGTCATGAAGAAGTAATGGTCTGAAATTATGGTGTCTCTCACTTCTATTATTCAGTAACAAACTGTGTGAAGCAAGTCCGATGTTTACACAGATCGAATAGTACACAAAATAAGGTGCCTTCAACATTACATTTTCTCGCTTAGAAAGCCTAACCTCCAGTTATCTTCCGAAGGCTCACACACAGTCAAATCTGTGTGTTCACACACCTTAGTAAATTCTCAAGGGAATTGGTTTATCAACCATTTCCTTAGGGAAGATTCTCAGTGTGGTTCTTATGCTTTCAATTTTGCTTGTGCAGCGGCTTATGCGGAGTGGTGGGGAGGGAAACTACAAATCAGAATGAGAATCAGACATGGTGGTGCACGCCAGTAGTCTCAGCACTGAAGGAAAGGGGGGTTCGTGTTGCTACAAAGCAAGCCCAAAGCCAGACAAGTCTCAATTAAAAAACAAAACAACAAACGAAAAAAAAAAATCCAGCCAATCAAACAAACAGAAACCCAATCCGAATAAAAGGAGATGTTCTTTTAAAAGAATTAAGAATTTGTCAAGGGTCAAGGTTAGATAATACAAAGTCATTCTACATATAAAAAGAAAGATATTGGGTGCTGGAGGGGCAAAAGAGAAAAACTGATCAGAATTTGAAGCAATAGTATTTTCCCAAAGTCCAGGTACACCCAAGGCTTATGGAGGGTGCAGACCCCTTGGGCCAGCCTTGGATCAACATGCAGGACCCAATCTCCCAAACTACACAAGGAACGCCGTATTCCGTCTTCTACCTGCCTGTAACCCGCAGCTGTTTGCTCCTGGCTGACCTGACATGGGATAGGGGTCTGTGCTTCAGTCCCAGAGACCAACCACATGACAAATGGCCCTTCCTCTCTATTCTTCAGGAATGGCATATGCCAGAACACTGTCCTGGGAGTCCTTCAGGACCATTAGCACCCAGATCCCATCAAACAGATAAAGCTTTCAAAAGTTTTCATTCACTCAAACGATTCATCAGGTTTTACCTCCTCCACTCTCTCATCATGGGAGAGGGAAATGTTAATAACTCCTCCATGACTTAAGCATGACTTAACCTTTTCAAACATTTAAATACTTTATATCCTTCAGGAAAACAAACAAGCAAACAAAAAACAACAACAGAAAAAGAAAGTTAGTTTAAGCAGTGTTCCCAGAACACAGATTCCTAGGTAAAATGAGCGAGTGAACCGCAACTGTTTTCACAGGTTGCAGGTCGCTCTCCCAGAGCACAGTAGCAATGCCTGGAACCGGGCGTCTTACTAGGCTCCTTTGTTAGAAATAAAATGTCCAAAGATGGCTTTTATGACAGACATAAAATGGTGCCAGTGTTTCTGCAGAAGTAAAGAGGGGTGTTCTGGACATCTTGCTGAGATTTCCATCAGCAGTTAGCGGTCCCTGCGGTTCTACCGCTGTTATTAACGTTTCATTAATTAGCATCAGGAGAAAAACACAGGCTAGATTGAAAAGCTCCGAACTTATACAAGAGAAAAGGGGAGGGGCCAAAGAGGGCTATTAATAGGGACAATTGAGTCTTGCAAGGCTTTCCATTCTCATCTGACAGCGCAGTAAAATCACACTTAGAAAAGAAATGACCACAGCTTGGACAAGAAGGCCCTGTTACACGGAATTATACTTTGCATGGACATTTTAAATTTTGTAAGTTTAATACGCCAAAATTTCAATTAGGATTAACTTGAGAGTTTTTAAAAATTTTTAAAAATATCTAATCCCCTCATCTAAAATATAAATGAATTTTTAAATCTTTAAAAGAACTCACATTCTTTAACTGGAATTTGAATTGAATTGGTGTTAGAGAATTCCTCACTGATTAGTAAGCAATTTTGAGCATGCAAGCCCTTTTTAGGAGGATAAATTAATCAACTTACCATCCTGTAGAATTTTAATTGTCACAATGAAATTATTAAGCAGAACATTAACAGCTTTATTCTTCATAAATTAATATGTTCAAAAATGATATAAAATAATGCATACTATCAGTCCTATAAGAGCACTTTGGGTTTCACTTCTCAACCCATGTTAAAAGGTAGCATTTAATTCTGATTAATCTCCCTCTCCCTCTCCCTCTCCCTCTCCCTCTCCCTCTCCCTCTCCCTCTCCCTCTCCCTCTCCCTCTCCCTCTCCCTCTCCCTCTCCCTCTCCCTCTCCCTCTCCCTCTCCCTCTCCCTCTCCCTCTCCCTCTCCCTCTCCCTCTCCCTCTCCCTCTCCCTCTCCCTTTCCCTATCCCTCTCCTCCTCCCCTCTACTTCTCCCCTCTCCCTCCCCCCTCTCCCTTCTGTCCCTGCCCCTCTTTCCTCTTCTCTTGCTCTCTCCTTCTCTCTCTCTCTTTCTCTCTCCCTCCCTCCCGCTCAACTTTCTCCCTTCCCCCTCTCCTGCAATAAGCAATACAGCATCATTTTTAAGTGAGGAAATCTTATGGTTGTGTAAAGGCAGGAATGTTCTCATATTTTAGGAAATGTTACATAATTTCGAAAACAATACGTTGTACAAAACTCCCAATACTCTACTATAAGTATGTTTTCTAATTATCTTCTTTCACAAAAAGACAAGAAAAGTGTGATTTCCACTTTTAGGCATCTCCACAGAACAGGGCCTGGGTAGAAGGTAGAGACAGTTATAGAGTATTGAAACATTACCAAACATTTAGGTGAGAAAAGAGTTATACCAGAGAGTGGTTCAGAGTCCTGGCAGCCAGGCTGATTCTATAGTCTAAATATTGGAATAGTTTAAATAGTAACATCACCAAGTGGAATTTAATATAATTCCAATTAAACAGTAGAATCACTCTTCACCTTTGGGCTGGTTTACCCTTAACTCTGTTGAGCCTCAGGCTTCCTTACCTGTAAGTGGGAATAACCAGTTGAATACAAATACTGTAAGCATTGTGTTGATGCTATGATAACATTGAGTTCAGCACCTGGTAACAAGAAACTGAACAGATGTCTGACTTCTTTTGTGAGAATAAGATTATGAGAGATAGTCCCCTATTTCTAACTTCATTGAACCTCCAAGAGAAGAGAGAGAGGTTGGAATTGGTGTGTGTTCCCCACTGACTGGCAATGGCTGTCTGCAATCCCCATGTTAAAACAAACACATGGGGTCAAGAGATACAACTTGGGGGTTAAAGTGGTAACCCACATTCAAGAAGTTGTGGATTCAGTCTCCAACATAAAACAAAAAATTTAAATAACCAATGAAGAATCCTCTAACACCAAGAAAACTTTGAATTTTGTTAGCAAAATCATAATGTATTAATATATTAGAACGATTTCTCGCAGAAAAAAACTCTAAGATCTTCCACCCCTAAACCTGGACCCGGGGGGGTGGGGAAGCATGGGTTAGTACTCTCTGCCTTTCCATACATGGTAGGAATGTGTGCTCATCAGAAATATTTCCTAAAAATGTTTTTTTAGCTTTACATTTAGTCTAACTTTTGTGTGAATAAGAAAATCCTCCCACAGTTATGAAAGGGCAAATCCACAGAAAATTACTAAATTAGCTTTGGTCCAGAATACTCCAATTTAGTCTGCCGGCACCACTCTTGCCAAGAACATCCCACCAACTGAGAGATCACCACAAGAAGTGTATGTATTTTAAAAGTACATTATGAATAAATTCGAGGCCAAATACTAAAAATGATAAATTCTTTTTTGAAATGTTTAAGCAATAGCAGATTATTTTGATAATGAGTTTTGAACATAACTAGTCATTTTAAATGAAAGATGTATTCAAAGAACACCAGTCTCAAAATCCACATCTTACCATGCAACTGATAATTTCCTAGTTTAAAAATAGGTTAAATGTAGAAAAAGTAAGCAATGCCAAAGAAAATACAATCCTTAAAACAATTTGAAAGCAGTGATTTTGCTTTTGGCTAAATTTGTATTATACACATTCATTAGGTCTACCAAAGCTGATTTTTAGCAGTTCAAATCACGTCTATTTAAGATCTATCTTCTGCTAAAGAAAATATATCAAATATAGATGCTGTCGCCATAACAATTGCATATTAACAGAATCCAGAAAGACAAAAAGGACTAAGTTATGTTCCCCAAGATATCAACATAGCCAATGCATTACCAGCCTATAGTTATTGCTAATTTCATCCCACACATCTATTACCACAAGCAGTTTTATTGCAAAGTAATACTAATGCTAGTAGCTAATAAGACGTGTTTAATTTTTAATTATATTGGGTTATTAAACTTCATTCTTAGCAAATGAGCAGAATAGTCTACTTTATCTACAAATTTATATTTTCTTCATGAGTTGTCACATGAATTACTGTAAAGAGAGCTGTCTAATGCAATTTATATGTAATGACTTTTAGTAGATTGCTTTGAAGAAAAGAAAAACCTGTATATTAATAATAGCATAGGGGTGTCTAGGAATCATGACTGATAATGTTGGCCTACTGCTTAAAACAGTAATTATTAAGTTTAACCACTAGAGAATCTTATACATTGGATTCAGCATAACTCATGCTTTTAACATTTTTCTTGTGTTCAAACACCTGCATTTCATAAAGTAATAGTATCACTCATTTTCTTCCTCTAATATTTAAATGGCCAAGGCAACTGTGGTGGTTGTAATAAAAATGGCCCCCATAGGCTCATATAATTACACGCTTTAGTCCCTGTAACCATGGATGGGTCTCCCTATTCCCACCCTTGGTCTGAATAATCACAAGGAGACTTATTTTTATTTATAAGCTTTTTGGCTTTTATTCTAGGCTTGTTCCCAACTAATTCGTAGCTTACCTATCCCATTTATACTAATCTAAGTTCTGCCACATGGCTGATTACCTCCCCTTGGTTTCATAGGTCTTATTTCCTCTGAGTGACAAATCTCACATCTGTCTCTCTTTCCTAGAGCTACTCTGTCTTCAAGCCCCACCTTACTATTCTGCCTTTTGCTATAACCCCAAAGACTTTAAATTTTAAGCAATCAGAAGGTGACTTAGGTGGACAAGGAAGGACAGAGATACATCATCATATAGTTTACAAAAACATCATTGTGACAAGTGCCCAGTAAATGAAATATATGTGAAGAATTAAAAGGATTAGTATGTGTGTCCATGTTGAAGGAGGTGTATCAGTGGGGGAGAGGGCACTTTGAAATTTCAACAGCTAACACCATGTTCATTGTTTATTTCTGTGCCTACTGCCTGTGGATCAGGATGTAAAGCTCTCGGCTACTGTTCCAGCACCATGCCTGACTGCATGCTACCATGCTCCCTACCATGGTGATAATAGACTCACCCTCTGAAACTATAAGCAAGCCCCTAATGAAATACTTTCTTTCATAAGAGTTGTCTTGGTCATGGGACAACTTTACAGCAATAGAAATACTAACTAAGACAGCAACTTAACAAAAGAAAGTTTATTGTGGACTTGAAGTGTCAAAGGGTAAGTTATCATCATGGCACAGAGCATGGCAGCATGGAAGCAGGCCTGGTGCTGGATCAATAGCTGAGGTCTTGCACCCTGATCCATAAGCATGAGGTGGAGAGAGTGCTAACTAAGAATAATTTGGAGTTTTAAGATCTCAGTGTCTACTTCCAGTGACACACCTCCTCCAACAAGATTACACCTCTTAATCCTTCCCAAACCATTCCACCAACAAAAAACATGCACAGAATAAGAGACTTTAAGGTACTTAACTCTAAATGGGATGTCTATACCATACACTGCCCCTCAAAGCTCAGAGATCTTCAAGGAATAGTGGGTAGGAAGATTTGAGCCAGAGATGATAGATGTCTTCAAAGGATGGTGTTTTCTGGATGCAGCAGGCCAGATGCTCATATAAACTCACAGACTTTGTGACAGCATGAATAAAACCTGCACAAACTCTACCCAGACCAGCAAGAATGAGAGTAGAGAGAAAGCCTGAAGTCACAGACCTATCTAAGAAGCTGTTGGCATTTGATAGCTGCTGGAAGAGAGGAAGCCAGTTTTCTTTAATAGTGTGAGCTCTGGTATACAGACCATACTCCAGGACAAGCTCCATCCCCAAGAAGAGTTGACCAAAAATAAGCTGGACTCCATAGACTTGAGAGAATGCACTATTTAATTCCTTACTACAGGTCAAAGTCTTAAATTTAATTATTGAAACTTTTAAAATACAAATACCTCCTTATCTCTGGATCATTTATAGTTGATTTCCTTTATATTCAGATCATTTATAGTAGATTAATTATTAAGCAAACATTTATTGAGTGGTATAAAGACAATGAGATTTGAAAAGGAGAAATTAAGCTGTAAGATTATACATACTTCAGCACTTTGGCTAGATGAGAACTGAATGATGGGAACTAATAATAACTGTAGAATAGTTTTGGAGGGCCTCGACCACACACCAAAAAAATAAGAAGAAATAAGAAGAAATAAGAAGAAAACAGTGGAACTTTCGCACTATCTTAAACACAATCTGTTATCTCCAGGCTGAGGGCATCATCTATGGGGAATCATGGTGGAGGGACTGTTTTTAAAATTGGAGTTGCTTTGTGTGTTCTGTTGTAAATGGATGTAAGAATGAGAATATTCAGAAATATATAAAACTACACAAGGGAAAAAAGAAGCGGAGAAATATGCAAAACTTAGATTTACATTATTAAGCTATAACCACATTCTCAGAGAGTGAGAGAAAAAAATCTTTATTTCTTTGGATTTTCAATACAACTGAACCACTTTTCTCCTCATTCGTGCATTCTAATGAATACCCTTTACTGCAAACTACTTACTGTATCAGCTGCTTTTCTCATTGCTGTAATACAATGACTGACAATGGAAGCCTCACAGAGAGGAAAGTGAGGTTGAGGTAATATGAAGCAACAGATCACATTGGATCTATGGTCAGAGTAAAGCAAGACGAACTTTGGTGCTCATCTGACTATATTTTTCTTTTTATTTAGTCTGGGACCCCAGTCTATGAGATGGCACCACCCACAGTCAGTGTGGGTTTTCCCTTCCATCTGTAAGTTGAGCCTCTCTGGAATCACTGTAACAGGAATACTGAGGTGTGTACATAACATCTTGTTGAGTGATCAAATAGACACCCTGCATCCACCCTTCCTCTTACTGGCTGAAGCTTAGCCACAAATGCATAGGCAAACAATATGCTCAATTCCCTTGTTGGGATTATTTCTCCTTTTCATGTTATTCCTCCCTGACCCCAAGTACTTATCTGTATTCACTATTGATTGAACTATGGTGTCCTTTAAGATGATCATTAACCAAAAGAGAAGGTATTAAACAGGGGGTATTTTTCACAAGATCCTAGATAAGTAGTTGACAGGTCTTTGCATGAGTACTTGAATGGTTCATTATACTGAACTACCCCTAAGGAAGTACACCAATTTCAGATAATTCTCTTACCATAACATCTCCTGTCCCAACACTCTCATCCTCTGTTAATGCCTCTGCAGCTTCCCAAGATAGATATAATTTTTAGATACAGTGATCTTTCATTTAGAGATGTAATTATAGATTGGAGAGACAGCTCAGGGGTTAGGAGTACTAGCAGAGGACTCGGGTTCAATGTTTAGCACCTATATGTTACACAGCACAATCCTGAGAAAGTCACAGATACTTAGAGTAATTCTAGGTCCAAAGGTTCCAATCCCCTTTTCTGGATTCTTCAAGCACCCTGCTCACATGCAGGCCAAACACTCACATAAAGTTAAAGTTAAAGTCCTTTAAAAATATTCTTTAAATTTTTGTAAAGAAAAAACTTTTTTTAAAAAAAGAAATGCAATCGAATCTACCCATTTATCTCTTTTCAATTTAATACATTTTTCATTCTCTCAACTATATCTCAAACTATGTGACTTCGACTTACTCTCCTTTTCTCCTAGATATACTTCAATTGGCCAGTAATTTTCACATTTGATGGGCTGAATGAGGTACAATCAATCAGGTAAGTTTTATAGGTCAGAGAGGATCTGACTTCCTTTGTGACTGAACCCATGACTGCATTGTAAGTTTGGGGTTTGGTACTGAAAAGTTTCATAGCATCATAGTTCCTATATGCTTTACATTTAAAGTCAGTGATACCCCTCACATGTTTTCATGTGTGCTATGTTTTACACCAGCGTGGTGGCTGCTATTTCATCACTTTTGTGGGGACCTAGGGCTTAAAGAGATAGCTCTGCAGTTAAGAGCACTTGCTACTCTTGTAGAGGACCCAAGTGGATCCACACCAGGTGGATAACAACCAGAGTATTCACATACAGATAAGCAGAAACACACACACATACATATAAATAGAAATGAGAAAAATATTGTTAATGTAGCACTTTCTGTTGGGAAGTTTAGTTTCTTTAAATTTTACCTTTCACCTTTCACTTCACCTAATCAGGATGATATGATATTGGTTCCCCCATTCAACACATTGTTCACCTTCCCCTATCTTCTCCACTTTCAAATTTAATGAGTCTATTATTTTAATAAATAGTTTTAAAATGTTTATGTCAATATTTCTAAGGCAAACTACTAGAGCCATATATGCTTTGGGCACTGTCTGACACAGCCATCAAGCCTGTTTCAAGTTTAATTTTTATACTTTTAAGTGGAGTATGCCTTGAAAGCTTGTTTGTGTTTTATTGTAGAAAAAAGTTTGAATGCCAGAAAACTTCATGGACAATATAACTAATTTCTAAAGATGAAGTGAGACGCTGGAGTGTGGGGCAGGCTTTCCCACAGGAGAGTACGGCTGGGGTTGTTTAGGACCCTGTGCTGACAACAGCATCACCACCTAGATTCACCCTTGTCCCTTTCCTCAGTGATGACTGAGTCATTCTATGATTTCAAAACATTATTTGACTAAGACTTCTGGACGGGGTGGAGGATATGATCTGCTGAATTATTTTAAGCATGAACTCAATACGTACAAACATCTACAGCATTTAACTCAATGGGTAGAATTCACATAGAGCTTCCAGACAGTCATGGAGCCTTGTAGAAATGCAGTTTTGAAATTGTTCCTGCTTCCTAAGTATCTGTAAAGGTAAATTAATCCTGAACTTAGAATATGTTTGTATGACTCAATTGCTTTTCTTCAGAATGAATGGATTAAAAATAATCAAGTTATACAGTATGATGATTCCACACACTGATCATCATTTTGGCAACAGAAATACTAAGTTTTCTTTACAATAAAACAGTTGACTGAATGGCTTATCTAGAGGAAACTGGTCCTAGCAACCACAGCTCCAGACATCACGGTGGCATCACCTTAGGACATGTAAAATCAGGACAAAGTCGGAGCTTTCCCGGTTGTAGGTTGATGTTTTTGGCACCTACAATCATGCTCAGAATTTGTTTCAGACTGAGCGATTTTATTACCATGCTAACCACACCCCCGTGTCACTGATTCTTCCCTAGGATCTACAGCCCCGAGTCACTGAAAACAAGGAGACTCATAAGCTGCAGCTTTATTTTTAGTTCACAGCACAATCTCGAGAGAGAGCCACAGATGTTTAGAGACAGAAAAAGAAGAAAAACAAAACTAGTAAGACAGAAATGATAGTCCTTTGGACTTTAAAGAGAACGCCGCTTTCTTTCTGAATCTTAATGCATGCCATCAAGGCCTGTGGCACACTCTGGAGAAGCACTGTCCTCTCAGCACTTTTTCTGATGCCTTTTGAAGTGTGACAAAAGGCACGAACGCAAAGGAAAGACGCTGCGTCCATCACATTGGTGAGCCAAGTTAGCAGTCTAACCACACAGGCCCTGTGAGGCTGATTCACAAGAGAAAAGAGAACTGCAAGTCGCCCTTTTCTAACTCAAACAAGCTTTTTTCTTTTCTTTCTTTCCTCTATAATCAGATGAGGACATTGTACTCAAGTTATACTAAACCATAAACATGTCAAAAATGGATTCCAAATATCACTTGTTCAAGTGCAGTTGCCCACTTGAGAAGTATGTATTATATATATATATATATATATATATATATATATATAAGATATACATAAACAACATACACAACATATACACATACCCATACATCATCATATACATCGTTATATACATCATATGCATCATCATACACAGACGCATGCACATACACATACATATATATGACAGAGGTCCTGTTCTATTGATATCTGCTTTACTGCCTCGAGATAGGTTCTTACACTCAACTGGAAACTGCTAGGCCGGCTGCTCAAGAAGCTCTCAGGATCTACCTGTCTCCACAACTCAATACTTCAGTTGTAGGCAGCCATGCCCTCCATGAATCTGGGAATTCAAATTCAGGTCCTCGTGTTTACAGAGCAAGTACACTTAGGCACTGATTCATTTCCCTTTAATGCTTCCTGTTTGCTTTAGAAAGTTTTATATCCTAAATATCTGTAAAGGTAAATTAACCCTGAACTTAGAATATAGTTGTATGATTCGGTTGTTTTTCCTTTGAATGAGTGAATTTAAAATAATGAGATCATGATTTTATACACCAACTGTTCACCTTTACGTCAGCAGAAACACGGGATTTTCTTCACAGTAGGAGATTGACTAAATGGTCTATCTAGTGGAAATTGGTCCAAGCAATCACAATCTCAGACATCAAAGTGGCAACACCTCAGGACACCCTAGGGCACGACCTAACAGAATTGACTTCAGTGTGAATCAGGAGGACACCATAGTGGCAGAAGTGAATGAAAGATCTAATGTAATGGTGCACTGATAGGGAACTCCTGTGTTACACACAGCTGAAGCGCCCACTTACTTAGACACACAGGACACAGAAACACACACACACACACACACACACACACACACACACACACACACGCACGCACGCACGCACGCACGCACGCACGCCGCATACATACTTTTGAATGCTTGTGCTTGCTATATATTATTAAAGGGCATTTGAATATTTTTATTGGTATCATAGAACTTTGGTACCAAATGTAGTTTATAGGTCAGTGGCATTGGCCTCTCTTGGGCAGAGGATATAACTCACTGGCAATATGCTTATCTAGCCTGTTAAACCCCTAGCACTATAAAAGATAAAGTAAATAAAAGAAATTAGTTAAAATCCAGGGTCTTAATCCTTTCCCCACATCTGTTTTTTGTTTTGTTTTTATTTGTTTGTTTTTGTTTTTCTGTGTAGCCCTGGCAGTCCTGCAATTTGATCTGTAGACGGGGTTGACCTTGAACTCACAGAAATACATCCACCTCTGCCTCCCAAATTCAGGGATTAAAGGCCTGTGTCACCACCACCAAGTCAAAATCTGCATTCTTAACAGAACCCGAAGTGGCCCATATTCACGCTAAGTTTGAGAGTTATGGTCAAGGCAGATGGAAAGTCATTTCTAGCTCCAACTTTCCATAGGCAGAATGCCTTACTCCTGCTCAAATACCTAAAGCACCATTAATACATCCAGTATTGAGGTTTGTGCTCTGCTTAAATTATCTGGACTAAAAGAAATGTGTAAGCTGTGAAATAATGAAGAAATAGCTGGCTGTGGTGGAGTATGAACGTATATAAAAGTAACTGAGCAGGAGAAACAAGTCTCACGGATAAGAGAACACATTTTATCTCTTCTAAAACTACAAAGAAGCACTTCTGAGGGAAAAAGTCATTATGTCAAAACAAAGTCTCATTTAAAATTAAAAATAGAATTGTTCAGACCATGGGGGCCTGGTGTTGTCATGGGGCGTTTTGTCCTTTTGTCTCACCCCGCTTACTTGCTGTGTCTATGGGCATGTCTGCTTCTAAGCAACCTAACACAAGTAACCCCGTCCACACTGAGTATAAAACTGTAATTTCTCTAGGCTGTCACGGAGTAGATATTTTTTAAAGATCTATTTATTTGTTTTATGTAAGTACACCGTTCACTGTCATTGTCTTAAGACACACCAGAAGAGGGTATCTGATTCCATTACAGATGGTTGTGAGCCACCATGTGGATGCTGGGAATTGAACTCAGGACCCCTGGAAGAGTAGTCAGTGCTCTTAACCACTGAGCCATCTCTCCAGCCCCCACAGAGTAGATTTTTAACAGGTATATGGAGAATAGTTAATACAGCAGCAAAAAGAAAGAAAGGAGTTCCCAAAACTCACTTAGCAGTGCTTACAGCCTGATGACATGGAGTTCTGTCCCAAAAACTCCAGGTAGAAGGACAGAACTGACCTACAAAAGTTGTCCCTTGCCTCAACATGCATTCCAGGGCATGTGCGTGTACCAGCACAAACACAACTACGACTACTACCACCACCACCTATAAAAATAGCAATGATAAGTTGAATAAATCTGTATGGAGAGCAGATGAAGTCTTGAGTAAATTATTGCCATGGTCACCTCATACCATGTCAAGGACCCCAGTGCTTCAAACCCATAGGATTGGCAAAGCCTTCATTGGGTAGATGTGTAATGAGTAGAAATGTTTATGCGGTACCAACATCATTGTCAAAATAGTAAATATATCCATCACCTCTGAAAGTTTCTTTGTGTCCCTTCATGAGTTTTGTTCTATTTCATGGTTAGAATACTTAGCATGAGATTGACACTCTTAATTTTTTGCAGCACAAAGAAGTGGTCGTAGCACCTCATAAATGCAAAACAAGTCTGGAAACCCCCTATACTATACCCCCATCCCCTTGCTTCTATGAGGGTGCTCCCCCACCCACCCACTCCCACCTCATTGCCCTAGCACTCCCCTACGTTAGGGCATCAAGCCTCCACGGGACCCAGAGTTTCCCCTCCCATCGATGCCAGATAAGGTAATCCTCTGATACATATGTTGCTGGAGCCTCGATGTGTACTCTTTGCTTGGTGGCTTAGTCTCAGGGAGCTCTGGGAGGGGTCTGGTTGGTTGATATTATGGGGTTACGAATCCCTTCAGCTCCTTCAGTCCTTCCCCTCACCCCTCCACTTAGGTCCCCATTCTCAGTCTGGTGATTGGCTTTGAGCATCTGCAACTGTACTGGTCAGGTTCGGGAAGAGCCTCTCAGGAGACATCCATATCAGGTTCCTGTCACCATGCACTTCTAGGCATCAGCAATAGTGACTGGGTTTTGTATCTGTAGTTGGGATGGATCCCCAAGTGGAGCAGTCTCTGGATGGCCTTTCCCTCAGTCTCTGCTCCACTCTTTGTCCCTGCATTCCTTTAGACAGGAGCAATTCTGGGTCAATACTTTTGAGATGGGTGGGTGGTCCCATCCCTCAGCCAGGAACCATGCCTAACCTCTGGATATGGTCGCTACAGGTTCTATCTCCCCTTTGTTGGATATTTCAGTTAATGTCATCTCTGTTGAGTTTTAGGAACCAACCTCTTCCATCCCCGGCATCTGGGACTTTTTAGTGGTTGCCCCCTCTTACCCATCTCCCGCTGCTACACACCTCCATTTAAATTCCTGACCCTTAGCCCCCCCCACATTCCCACATCTGATTCTGCACCCCACACCCCTTTTCTCTGCCCTATACCTCCCAGGTCCCTCCCTCCCACTACCTCTCATGATTGCTTTTTCCCCTTTCTAAGTAGGACTGAAGCATCCATACTTTGATCTTCCTTCTTCTAGGACTTTATATGGTCTGTGAATTGTATTGTGTGTATTCCAAGCTTTTTGGCTGATATCTGCTTATCAGTGAGTACATACCATGTGTATTCCTTTGTGACTGGGTTATCTCACTCAGGATGATATTTTCTAGGTTCATCATTTGCCTGTGAATTTCATGAAGTCAATGTTTTTGATAGCTGAGTAATATTCCGTTGTGTAGATGTACCACATTTTCTGTATCCATTCCTCTGTTGAGGGACATCTGGGTTGTTTCCAGCTTCTGGCTTTTATAAATAAGGCTGCTGTGAACACAGTGGAACATGTATCTTTGTTATATGTTGGAGCATCTTTTGGGTATATGCCCAGGAGTGGTATAGCTGGGTCCTAAGATAGCACCTTGTCCAATTTTCTGAGGAACTACCAGGCTGATTTCCAGAGTGGTTGTACCAGCTTGTAATCCCATCAACAATGGAGGAGTGTTCCTCTTTCTCCATGTCCTCACCAGCATTTTTAGCCATTCTGACTGGTGTGAGGTGGAATGGGTCATTTTGATTTGCATTTCCCTGATGACTAAGTATGTTGAACATTTCTTTAAGTGCTTCTCAGCCATACAAGATTTCTCAGTTGAGAATTCTCTGTTTAGATCTGTACCCCATTTTTAAATAGGGTTATTTGGTTCTCTGGAGTCCAACTTCTTGAGTTCTTTGTATATTTTAAATATTAGCCCTCTATCACATGTAGGGTTGGTAAAGATCTTTTCCCAATCTGTAGGTTGCTGTTTTGTCCTGTTGACAGTGTCCTTTGCCTTACAGAAGCTTTTCAATTTTATGAGATCCCATTTGTCTATAGTTGGTCTTAGAGCCTGATCCATTGGTGTTCTGCTCAGGAAATTTTCGCCAGTGACTATGTGTTCGGGACTCTTCCCCACTTTCTCTTCTATTAGACTCAGTATATCTGGGTTTATGTGGAGGTCTTTGATTCACTTGGACTTGAACTTTGTACAAGTGGATTCTTCTACATGCCAGCCACCACTTGAACCAGCACCATTGCAACACAAGTCTTAATGGTAGCATTAAGATACATCCTGGCGACCCGCGGATCCCGGCCCACAGCAGCTCTCTGCTCCCAAACCCCATGGGAGAGAGACCTCACCGCCTGGTCAGGTGGGCACTCCTTAGGCTGCAGAGCGGAGGAGACCACCAACACTGCCCACCCCTGCCCACATCCCTGGCCCAAGAGGAAAGTGTATAAGGCCTCTGGGTTCCCGTAGGGGAGTGCCCAGGAGCCGTAGGACACCTGCGCCTGAGACACCGCCGGAACCTGAAGGAAACAGACTGGATAAACAGTTCTCTGCACCCAAATCCCGTGGGAGGGAGAGCTAAAACTTCTGAGAGGCAGACATGCCTGGGAAACCAGAAGAGACTGCACTCTGCACACACATCTCGGACGCCAGAGGAAAACACCAAACGCCATCTGGAACCCTAGTGCACGGAAGCTCCCGGAAAGGGCAGCGCATATCTTCCTGGTTGCTGCCGCCGCAGAGAACTCGTGGGCAGCACCCCAAGAGCAAACTTGAGCCTCGGGACCACAGGTAAGACCAACTTTTCTGATGCAAGTGACCTGCCTGGTGCACTCAAGACACAGGCCCACAGGAACAGCTGAAGACCTGTAGAGAGGAAAAACTACACACCCGAAAGCAGAACACTCTGTCCCCATAACTGGCTGAAAGAAAACAAGAAAACAGGTCTACATCACTCCTGGCACACAGGCTTATAGGAAGTCTAGCCACTGTCAGAAATAGCAGAACAAAGTAACACTAGAGATAATCTGATGGCGAGAGGCAAGTGCAGGAACCCAAGCAACAGAAACCAAGACTACATGGCATCATCAGAGCCCAATTCTCCCACCAAAATAAACATGGAATATCCAAACACACCAGAAAAGCAAGATCTAGTTTCAAAATCATATTTGATCATGATGCTGGAGGACTTCAAGAAAGACGTGAAGAACTCCCTTACACAACAAGTAGAAGCCTACAGAGAGGAATCGCAAAAATCCCTGAAAGAATTCCAGGAAAACATAAATAAACAAGTAGAAACCCATAGAGAGGAGACACAAAAATCCCTGAAAGAATTCCAGGAAAACACAATCAAACAGTTGAAGGAATTAAAAATGGAAATAGAAGCAATCAAGAAAGAACACATGGAAATAACCCTGGATATAGAAAATCAAAAGAAGAGACAAGGAGCTGTAGATACAAGCTTCACAAACAGAATACAAGAGATGGAAGAGAGAATCTCAGGAGCAGAAGATTCCATAGAAATCATTGACTCAACTGTCAAAGATAATGTAAAGCAGAAAAAGCTACTGGTCCAAAACATACAGGAAATCCAGGACTCAATGAGAAGATCAAACCTAAGGATAATAGGTATAGAAGAGAGTGAAGACTCCCAGCTCAAAGGACCAGTAAATATCTTCAACAAAATCATAAAAGAAAACTTCCCTAACCTAAAAAAAGAGATACCCATAGGCATACAAGAAGCCTACAGAACTCCAAATAGATTGGACCAGAAAAGAAACACCTCCCGTCACATAATAGTCAAAACACCAAATGCACAAAATAAAGAAAGAATATTAAAAGCAGTAAGGGAAAAAGGTCAAGTAACATATAAAGGCAGACCTATCAGAATCACACCAGACTTTTCGCCAGAAACTATGAAGGCCAGAAGATCCTGGACAGATGTCATACAGACCCTAAGAGAACACAAATGCCAGCCTAGGTTACTGTATCCTGCAAAACTCTCAATTAACATAGATGGAGAAACCAAGATATTCCATGACAAAACCAAATTTACACAATATCTTTCTACAAATCCAGCACTACAAAGGATAATAAAGGGTAAAGCCCAACATAAGGAGGCAAGCTATACCCTAGAAGAAGCAAGAAACTATTCGTCTTGGCAACAAAACAAAGAGAAGAAAAGCACAGAAACATAACCTCACATCCAAATATGAATATAACAGGAAGCAATAATCACTATTCCTTAATATCTCTCAACATCAATGGCCTCAACTCCCCAATAAAAAGACATAGATTAACAAACTGGATACGCAACGAGGACCCTGCATTCTGCTGCCTACAGGAAACACACCTCAGAGACAAAGACAGACACTACCTCAGAGTGAAAGGCTGGAAAACAACTTTCCAAGCAAATGGTCAGAAGAAGCAAGCTGGAGTAGCCATTCTAATATCAAATAAAATCAATTTTCAACTAAAAGTCATCAAAAAAGATAAGGAAGGACACTTCATATTCATCAAAGGAAAAATCCACCAAGATGAACTCTCAATCCTAAATATCTATGCCCCAAATACAAGGGCACCTACATACGTAAAAGAAACCTTACTAAAGCTCAAAACACACATTGCACCTCACACAATAATAGTGGGAGATTTCAACACACCACTCTCATCAATGGACAGATCATGGAAACAGAAATTAAACAGAGATGTAGACAGACTAAGAGAAGTCATGAGACAAATGGACTTAACGGATATTTATAGAACATTCTATCCTAAAGCAAAAGGATATACCTTCTTCTCAGCTCCTCATGGTACTTTCTCCAAAATTGACCATATAGTTGGTCAAAAAACTGGCCTCAATAGGTACAGAAAGATAGAAATAATCCCATGCGTGCTATCAGACCACCACGGCCTAAAACTGGTCTTCAATAACAATAATGGAAGAATGCCCACATATACGTGGAAATTGAACAATGCTCTACTCAATGATAACCTAGTCAAGGAAGAAATAAAGAAAGAAATTAAAAACTTTTTAGAATTTAATGAACATGAAGGTACAACATACCCAAACTTATGGGACACAATGAAAGCTGTGCTAAGAGGAAAACTCCTAGCGCTGTGTGCCTGCAGAAGGAAAGAGGAAAGAGCATATGTCAGCAGCTTGACAGCACACCTAAAAGCTCTAGAACAAAAAGAAGCAAATACACCCAGGAGGAGTAGAAGGCAGGAAATAATCAAACTCAGAGCTGAAATCAACCAAGTAGAAACAAAAAGGACCATAGAAAGAATCAACAGAACCAAAAGTTGGTTCTTTGAGAAAATCAACAAGATAGATAAACCCTTAGCCAGACTAACGAGAGGACCCAGAGAGTGTGTCCAAATTAACAAAATCAGAAATGAAAAGGCAGACATAACTACAGATTCAGAGGAAATTCAAAAAATCATCAGATCTTACTATAAAAGCCTATATTCAACAAAACTTGAAAATCTACAGGAAATGGACAATTTCCTAGACAAACACCAGGTACCGAAGTTAAATCAGGAACAGATAAACCAGTTAAACAACCCCATAACTCCTAAGAAAATAGAAGCAGTCATTAAAGGTCTCCCAACCAAAAAGAGCCCAGGTCCAGACGGGTTTAGTGCAGAATTCTATCAAACCTTCATAGAAAACCTCATACCAATATTATCTAAACTATTCCACAAAATTGAAACAGATGGATCACTCCCGAATTCCTTCTATGAAGCCACAATTACTCTTATACCTAAACCACACAAAGACACAACAAAGAAAGAGAACTTCAGACCAATTTCCCTTATGAATATCGACGCAAAAATACTCAATAAAATTTTGGCAAACGGAATCCAAGAGCACATCAAAACAATCATCCACCATGATCAAGTAGGCTTCATCCCAGGCATGCAGGGATGGTTTAATAAAAGGAAAACCATCAACGTGATCCATTATATAAACAAACTGAAAGAACAAAACCACATGATCATTTCATTAGATGCTGAGAAAGCATTTGACAAAATTCAACACCCCTTCATGATAAAAGTCCTGGAAAGAATAGGAATTCAAGGCCCATACCTAAACATAGTAAAAGCCATATACAGCAAACCAGTTGCTAACATTAAACTAAATGGAGAGAAACTTGAAGCAATCCTACTAAGATCAGGGACTAGACAAGGCTGCCCACTCTCTCCCTACTTATTCAATATAGTTCTTGAAGTTCTAGCCAGAGCAATCAGACAACAAAAGGAGATCAAGGGGATACAGATCGGAAAAGAAGAAGTCAAAAAATCACTATTTGCAGATGATATGATAGTTTTTTAAGTGATCCCAAAAGTTCCACCAGAGAACTACTAAAGCTGATAAACAACTTCAGCAAAGTGGCTGGGTATAAAATTAACTCAAATAAATCAGTAGCCTTCCTCTACACAAAAGAGAAACAAGCCAAGAAAGAAATTAGGGAAACGACACCCTTCATAATAGACCCAAATAATATAAAGTACCTCGGTGTGACTTTAAACAAGCAAGTAAAAGATCTGTACAATAAGAACTTCAAGGGGTTGGGGATTTAGCTCAGTGGTAGAGCGCTCGCCTAGCAAGCACAAGGCCCTGGGTTCGGTCCCCAGCTCCGAAAAAAAAAAAAAAAAAAAAAAAGAATTTCAAGACACTGAAGAAAGAAATTGAAGAAGACCTCAGAAGATGGAAAGATCTCTCATGCTCATGCATTGGCAGGATTAATATAGTAAAAATGGCCATTTTACCAAAAGCGATCTACAGATTCAATGCAATCCCCATCAAAATACCAATCCAATTCTTCAAAGAGTTAGACAGAACAATCTGCAAATTCATCTGGAATAACAACAAACCCAGGATAGCTAAAGCTATCCTCAACAATAAAAGGACTTCAGGGGGAATCACTATCCCTGAACTCAAGCAGTATTACAGAGCAATAGTGATAAAAACTGCATGGTATTGGTACAGAGACAGACAGATAGACCAATGGAACAAAATTGAAGACCCAGAAATGAACCCACACACCTATGGGCACTTGATTTTTGACAAAGGAGCCAAAACCATCCAATGGAAAAAAGATAGCATTTTCAGCAAATGGTGCTGGTTCAACTGGAGGTCAACATGTAGAAGAATGCAGATTGATCCATGCTTATCACCCTGTACAAAGCTTAAGTACAAGTGGATTAAGGACCTCCACATCAAACCTGATACACTCAAACTAATAGAAGAAAAACTAGGGAAGCATCTGGAACAATGGGCACCGGAAAAAAATTTCCTGAACAAAACACCAATGGCTTATGCTCTAAGATCAAGAATCGACAAATGGGATCTCATAAAACTGCAAAGCTTCTGTAAGGCAAAGGACACTGTGGTTAGGACAAATCGGCAACCAACAGATTGGGAAAAGATCTTTACCAATCCTACAACAGATAGAGGCCTTATATCCAAAATATACAAAGAACTCAAGAAGTTAAACCGCAGGGAGACAAATAACCCTATTAAAAAATGGGGTTCAGAGCTAAACAAAGAATTCACAGATGAGGAATGCCGAATGGCTGAGAAACACCTAAAGAAATGTTCAACATCTTTAGTCATAAGGGAAATGCAAATCAAAACAACCCTGAGATTTCACCTCACACCAGTGAGAATGGCTAAGATCAAAAACTCAGGTGACAGCAGATGCTGGCGAGGATGTGGAGAAAGAGGAACACTCCTCCATTGTTTGTGGGATTGCAAACTGGTACAACCATTCTGGAAATCAGTCTGGAGGTTCCTCAGAAAACTGGACATTGAACTGCCTGAGGATCCAGCTATACCTCTCTTGGGCATATACCCAAAAGATGCCCCAACATATAAAAAAGACACGTGCTCCACTATGTTCATCGCAGCCTTATTTATAATAGCCAGAAGCTGGAAAGAACCCAGATGCCCTTCAACAGAGGAATGGATACAGAAAATGTGGTACATCTACACAATGGAATATTACTCAGCTATCAAAAACAACGAGTTTATGAAATTCGTAGGCAAATGGTTGGAACTGGAAAATATCATCCTGAGTGAGCTAACCCAATCACAGAAAGACATACATGGTATGCACTCACTGATAAGTGGCTATTAGCCCAAATGCTTGAATTACCCTAGATGCCTAGAACAAATGAAACTCAAGCCGGATGATCAAAATGTGAATGCTTCACTCCTTCTCTAAAAGGGGAACAAGAATACCCTTGGCAGGGAAGAGAGGGGCAAAGATTAAAACAGAGACTGAAGGAACACCCATTCAGAGCCTGCCCCACATGTGGCCCATACATATACAGCCACCCAATTAGACAAGATGGATGAAGCAAAGAAGTGCAGATAGACAGGAGCCAGATGTAGATCGCTCCTGAGAGACACAGCCAGAATACAGCAAATACAGAGGCGAATGCCAGCAGCAAACCACTGAACTGAGAATAGGACCCCCATTGAAGGAATCAGAGAAAGAACTGGAAGAGCTTGAAGGGGCTCGTGACCCCATATGTACAACAATGCCAAGCAACCAGAGCTTCCAGGGACTAAGCCACTACCTAAAGACTATACATGGACTGACCCTGGACTCTGACCCCATAGGTAGCAATGAATATCCTAGTAAGAGCACCAGTGTAAGGGGAAGCCCTGGGTCCTGCTAAGACTGAACCCCCAGTGAACTAGACTGTTGGGGGGAGGGCGGCAATGGGGGGTGGGTTGGGAGGGGAACACCCATAAGGAAGGGGAGGGGGGAGGGGGATGTTTGCCTGGAAACCAAAGAATTATTATTAAGTATTAAATAAATTAAAAAAAATAAAAAAATAAAAAGTATAAATCCTAAAAGTTAAAAAAAAAATACATCCTGGCCCCCTTCTACCTTTTTCTGACATGGTGTCTCTTAGCTGCTTAGGATGGCCTTGAATTCGCTCTTTAACCTGGATTTGATTCAGTCTCTCAAATAGTTGGATTTTTATGACTGTGCCCAGGTGGGTCCTCTTACCACATATTTAAATATATATTACTACATAGAAATCATGACGAATATTTGCCTTTCTAGAACTCAGAAGTCAGAGCCAAGAGGATCATGGCTAGTTTGAGGATAGGCTGATCTACTCTGAAGGTTTCCAGACAGCTAGAGGTACATGTGAGACCCTATCTTAAAAACAGAACAGGAACAACAGCAACAGCGCACACACAAAGCAAATAAAAAATGAACGTGGCGGCACATACTTGTAACACTAGTGCCGAGGCCGGAGGATCACTGATTTCACAGCTGTACTCATTGGATAGCTCGTTGGAAGTTGGAAGCCAGCCTGAGCCATAGGAAATCCTGTCTTTAAACAACAATAAAAATGGTGTACAGCAGGTCTCTAGAATATATTCATCTTCCTTCCTAAAACTTCGCATCAACCAAGCAATAATTCCCCCACTTCCTATTTCTCGTACACCAGCTCCTAGCAACCGTTTTTTTAAACTGTGAAAATCCATTCTTTCCCAGGTTCAGGCTTTTCAGATCCCTTCAGGAGCTGCTTACAGCTTTTACAGTCTCAAATCCTTGTGCTCTCACATCTCCAGCTACATAGCCATTTCACACTGCCAGCTGACATTGGAGAGACTTTGTACTTTGTTCCCATTCCTAGAAGGGTCCCTGAGGTCACTTTCTTCTTTTGAGTCCTCATCCTTCAAGTCTCAGGTCTCAGGTATCCCCATGCATTGTTCCTTTTTCTTCTGGTTTCCCAATGCAATATCATTTACTTGGTGCACTCTGATTAATAGCCCCCTAGATCACCACTGTGCTTGGCTCCCTGAGAAAAGAAAGGTCTTATCTCTGTAACCCTAGCACAAAACTACTGTATTGCCAAATAACTACCATATTTCCCATATCTCCTCATTCTCTGATTTGTTTAAAATTAATTTCTTGATTAGCAAAACTTCACTTGATAAGAACTTGGTGCCTTCCTCCCCTTTCATCTTCTGTCATGTCCTCCCCAGCCCCAAGTCATTTATATCTGAATAACATACGGATGTTTTTATTTTCTCGTTCCTAGGACCAAAGGCCTGACAAGAAGCAACTTGAGATGAAGAGTTTACTTTGTCATACAGAACAAGGCATATCGTCTTTCAGGCTGGGGAAGACAAGGCAGCAGGGGCATGAGTTAGCTGGTCACATTTCCTCTATGGTCCCGAAGTCGAGAATGGCAAAGAAGTGGATACATGCTCTAAAACATTGTGGCTCACCTGTAGAGATTCACTTGCTTCCTCCAGGGAGGCCCCACCTCTTAAGGTTTCCATATCTCCCAAAACTATGCAGCCAGCTGGTGACCAAATGTTTGGTCACCACAGGGGTTTATAAAGGACGCTCCAAATTCAAGCCCTAACAGTGGGCATAGAATTTTGTCTAAGAATAATAGGCATCTGGATTTCTTCCAAAACTACATCTTTCTGCAAAAGTCTGATAAAATCAGACATAGGCAGGAAGATCAAGAGTTGAAGGCCATCCTACGCTACACAGTGAGATCCTGTCTCACCAGAGGGATAAAAATGTTCTGATGAAAGCTAGACTTGTTCCCCTGTTCTAAAGTACCTTTTTCCCTGCTTGATAGCTAAACAATTTTCTCTTGTTAATACTCAGCAGCACATTTCAATGTTGGCAATCCAGTATAAATGTTTCCTATTGGATGCATGGACTTTCTTACCGAGGAAATTTTCTATTATATATCTTTGAATACTTTCCCTTGCCATCTGTTCTTGTCTTTGAAATGGCAAGCATTTTGTCAATTAGCCATGTCTACCAATCTCTTATAATTGCTTTCACTTACATTTAGTTTTAATATCTCCCACCACATTTATTATAAATGTCTCCCACCACATTAATTTGAAGCTAACTATGCCTCACCTATTCTTTATTTTCTAATATATTTGTTTTACATCTTGTTAGAATTCCCTGAACTAGGACTTGCCTTTGTGTGTGGAGTGTGGGGAGGGAGGGTGGCTAGTAGTGTTTTACTGGAGTTGTCCTAATTTGCTTTTCTTTTGCTGTGATGAAGACTATGACCAAAAGCAACTGTGGTGAGGAGAGGCGTTTTACCTACAAGTTACACTCTCTCCCCAGGGAAGTCAGGGAAGGGGCTCAAGGCAGAGACCGAACTATGTTATAGGCTGTCACATTACCCTTCAGCTTGCTCAGCTACCTTTCTTACACAGCACAGGCCCACCTGCTGGGGGACAGTACCATCCACAGAAGGTTGGGCTGTCCTACATCCCTTAGCAATTAGGAGAATACCTCATAGACATGGCACAGGCCAATCTGATCTGAGTGGTTCTTCAGCTGAGGTTGTCTCTTCTCATTTGCTTCATTGACCATGAACATCTCTATGAACATTCTTCCACAACAAGGGGCACTCACAGGGAATTTCCATTATGGAAATTATAGACTTTTACAGATTTTTTTTTCCACGTCAAGTATATGTTGCCTATTCAGCCTTGCTGTACCTGTGTCTCCGTCTGTAGTCCATTTTCAAATTTTATGTCTTTTGTCTAGGTCTTGTGTGTGCTTAAAATTGGCAATATTGTTCAGATATTATGCATTTTAACAGGGTGGACTCAAAATCATGTTTTTTTTTTAATTTCCACAGTCTTCCATAAAGGGAATGGCAGAAGATTTAACACTACTAACGTCTACAACAAGAAGAAATTAATAACTGATACTTTGAAATATTGCTATGTATAAACACTACGTTAAGCACTTTACGTTGATTTACTGTAATTCCGTCATGGTAGGCACTACCATTCAGTGTCTAGCTAAATAGGCTCTAGGACAAACCATGTGGGTTTGAACCTGTGTATGTAGTCAATAAATTATTTGTTCTCTGCAGACATTAGTTTCATAATCTCTAAAACGAGAGTAATAAATTCATTGAACCTTATTAACAGGAAGAGTAAGTAAGACAGCTAAGGCATGCATATAAGATACTGTGTGTCAGAGAAATGAATGAATGTTCTCAAAATAAAACTTTTAAATATCACAGTATATTTTCGGTTTCAATTGACTTGGTTCTAAATTTGTGAATTGGTGCCTTTATCATTCTTTTAAACAAGCGCAGCTGTTGCATGCAAGGATGTAGCTTGTAAACGGCAGCAGCTCTTGAGTTCAGGTGCCACAGAGAAAGTGAAAGACAATGCTTGCCATCTAGTGGAAACCTGTTAAATTTCAGTGCCTCCATTGAGTTCTTGAATGAATACAAACTGGCACTCAGATTAAAAATGAACACCCAGGTAAAACTGGTTTTGAAAGCATAAAGGGGTCATGAAGAGCAGCTGAGGCTAGGCTAGGCACTGTGAGAGGACATTGAAGGTCATTAATGAAAATACAGCCTCAGTTGCTGTTGATGGCCCATGACTGGAGGTGTCATTCATGCAAAGGAGTTGATGTTTGGCATCATAAAGAGAACCTATGAGAGGCTATTGGTGAAGCCTAGTTATAGCAGAAGACCCTAGCATATTAGAGATCCCAGTACCATGGAATAACTACCAAGAACAGCAACAGTAGTGGAGTGGATCAACCTGAGCTTAGAGTGCTACAGAGGGCAGAGCTGGAGAAGTAATGCCAGTCCTTTGGAGGAACCCAGATGATCGTGTGTGGATCCCTGATATGTAATAATAAGATGCTGTAATAGTGAAGTTGACTTGGAGACCCCAAGACTTTTGAGATACCATGGTGTATCTGATGAGTAAAGCTGCTAACAGGGAATGGAACCAACCCAGAGAAAGAAGATTTTTGCAGTCAACAAAGATGAAAAGGAGTTGGAGATCTGAAGACCACTGTGTTATTCAGGGTTCCTATTACTGCACAAAACATCATGATCAAAAGCAAGTTGGGGATGATAGGGTTTATTGTGCTTACACTTTCCACATTGCTGTTCATCACCAAAGAAAGTTAGGACTGCAACTCAAGCATGTAAGAAAGTAGGAGCTGATGCAGAGGCTATGGAGAGATGTTACTTATTGGCTTACTTCCCCTGCCTTGCTTAGCTTGCTTTCTTATAGAACCCAGGACCACCAGCCTAGGGATGGCACCACCTGTTGTAGGCCCCGAATGGCCTTACCTCAGGAACACCACCCACAGAATACAACTTGAGAAAGTTGCGCTGCAATGGCAAGAGTTTTAATGATCCATGTACGTGGGGTTGCTCATCCTCGCAGGGAGAGGCAACAACTTACCCAAAAACCACACAACTTTTATTCTTTATAGAGGACAGACTTCAGAAACAGGGCTAACTGGTCCATTCTCATTGTTGGTACACAGGACAAAGGATCTTGTCAGGTATTGGCTAGCCTGCTCAAGGGGCTGTTCTTGACTTACTTAGTCACTTTCCTCACCTGGCCTTGGAAAATCACTGGGAAAGGGCTAAGTTGGAAAGTACCTCAGAAGGTGGGGGAGGAACTGGGTGGTCAGGCAAGGTCAGGATGACATATTGTGGTTGTTCTCAGAATTTACCATAGGGAGGGGTAGGGAGAACAGTTGTTTTTGTTTTGGCTGGTTTCCATTAAGCCTGGTCATTCTGACCACCAAGACCTTGCTCCTGTTTTCCCAGAACCTTGTTCTTACAGCTTTGTTTCTTGTATCTATGAAACTTATTTCTTCATACCCACAATGAGCCCTCCCCATTGATCACTAGCTGAGAAAATGCCTTATAGCTAAATCTCATGGAGGCATTTCCTCAACTGAGGGTACTTTCTCTGTAATAATTCCAGCCTGTGTCAAGTTGACACACAAAACCAGCCAGTACTATCACCTTGAAATCAGACATGGAGATGTAGAGTGTGGAGTTTGCCAAGCTGTTTTCCTGTCTTTCCTTGGGAGTTACAGTTAAATGATTGGCTGAATCTCAGAAGAGACCTTGAACTTTGGACTTTTAATATTTTTGAGACTGTTAGACTTTGGGGACTTTTGAAGTTGGACTAAATGCATTTTTATATTATGCAATGTTTAGGTATGGCTCCCACAGACTCATATGTTTGACCAAACCTATGGGGGACAGGGAGTGGAATGTGATGGTGTGTATATGCTCAGCCCAGGGAGTGGCAGTATTAGAAGGTGTGGCCATGTTAGAGTAGGTGTGTCACTGTAGGTATGGGCTTTAATACCCTCATCCTAGATGCCTGGAAGTCAGTATTCTCCTAGCAGCCTACCAAGATGTAAAGGATGCTTCCCTCCTTTAAATATGTACCAGGAAGTGAAATGGAGCTTAACCCTGTGTTACTTACTGGTGATAATGTTATAGAAATTTCAGGTGATGTAAAGATGTAAATCTCTCAGCTTCTGTACCATCCCTGCCTTGATGATGCCATGCTCTGAACTTGATGATAATGGATTGAACCTCTGAACCTGTAAGCCTGCCACAATTAAATGTTGTCCTTGTAAAAAAAAAAAAAAAAAAAAAACTGTTCACTTTGTAATATCCTTGTGCTAAGCCTCCTTCATATAACTTTTTGTGAAAATTTAACAGAGGAAAAAGATGTTCTGTAGTAAAGGAAAACAACAACAACCACCTTGAATTTTCCTCTGATTAAAGGGCAGCTACTTTAGAAGAGAGTATGCATACGATGTAGAGAGCGGCGCAGCGAAACAAAGATGGCGCCGACATCCAGCCTTGTCTGGATATAAACGACTTACTGCGCATGTGCAGGCTTGTCCCCTTGCTACGGCTCCCTCTAGTGGTGAACAGCGGTACTGCACATGTGCGGTTTATGCACCAGGTGTCAGTTGACCGTTAATATGCTAATGAGGTGATTCATTCTCCGCCAATCCCTGGAGGACAAGTAGTGTGGTGATCCAAGCCCCACCAATCCCTGAGAGATAATTAGCATACTGTTGTCTATATAAGCCGAGCGATTTTGCTGCTCAGGTCCCTGCTCAAGAGAGCTATAACACTAAGAGAGCTGTAACACTAAGAAGAGCTGTAACACAGTAAAGGCTTGTTCGCAGAAGAATCCTGTTGCCGCGCGTCGTTCTTACTGGCGGGACATTAGGCGCGAGACAAGTGGTGCCGAAACCCGGAAACCAACATCGCCGGTGCCGAGGGGACCCTTCAATGTGCTGAAGAGGATTCAGAACTGCGAGAAGGTAAATTAAAGGGTAAGCTTCGAGAGGCATGCCCCTTTTTGGAAGAGAGCATGTCAGAAATGGAGCAGAATGAGAAATTAGGCTTCGAGAGGCATGCCCCTTTTTGGATTTAAGAGAGCATGTCAGAAACGGAGCAGAGTGAGAAATTAGGATCGCAAAAAGAAAAAGGTTACTAAAACAAAAGTGAAAGAGATACAAAATGGGGAAGAAATGCCGCTGGAGGAAAAAATAGGTATGCCCCAGACGACGAAGTACAAGTCAACCGGAGAGGATACTTTGTATCCATTAAAAGAATTAGAAGCCTTAGAACTGGCTGGCAGTGACTCTGAGCAAGAGTTGTCAGAGTCGGAGGAGGAGGAATTAGAGGAAGAGGCAGCCATATATGAGGAAGAAAGATATGGGCCTAGGTGGAGAGCCACTGTGAAGAAACCTAAAGTTATGGATCCTTTGTGGGCAAGGCTGGTAATTTTGTTTCTTTTTTTCTTTATGTGGGATAGAGAAGCCACTGACCGCAAGCTTAAGCCCGGACCAAAACCTCTTTGGCAAATGGTCCCTGCCTGCTTAGAGGATAAACGATGTGAGGAAGCCCTTAGAGCCGTTAGGACAGGTCAGAGGGTCCTTGCAGAGCAACAAAGTATGTCAGAGGGAGAAAAGGTCTCGAAAGAAAAAAAGAAAAGAAAAGGAGATAAAAGGAACAGAGAGAAGGCAGAGATAAAAAATGGGGTCAGTGCAGCTTTTGTTGTGGCTCAAGTTGAGGCTATTGCTAGGTATGTGATTAGGCTGTGGAAACCTCACAGAGTCATACTGATCAGATTTGATAGAGGTAGACCGCCAGAAAATTTATTCAGGAGAATCAAACAGAAAGATAAACTTGAGTGTGCCTACTTAGATTCCGGGTCTCAAGGAGATTTAGCAAGTGACAAGGTGCTTCTCTTAAAAAAGCAGTTTCAATCAGCCCTTGGAGCCTTGTACCTGTAGCTAAGATATGTGTAGCCACTTCAATTTTGTTTTCTGATTGGTTTTAAATGTATAAATATTCTCTACATGCCTTGGTTATGGACTATTGGCTTTTAAGTTATTGGATATGGTTAAAAAAATGTAACATTGGTAACAGGAAGTAGACATAAAACTGGAAAATTTGGATGGAGTCATTCTAGATAACATGTGGCATGAGCCAATCCAGGGAAACAGGTCTAAATTGGGATGCCTTTGCTACAATTTTTTACTGAACATCCAGTGATTTTTCCAAAGGTCACTGCCTCGGAGCCTTTGTCTGGAGCGTTAAATATTTATACAGATGGCTCCAAAACAGGTGTAGGTGCCTATATGGTTGATTCTCAAGAACCAGTATTAATTCAATATAGTCCAGGCACCCCCCAAATTACAGAACGTAAAATTGTATTGGAAGTTTTCAAAAGATTTCATGATTTTTTTAATTTCTGACTCTGCTTATGTAGTTAATGCAGTGCGCTCACTTGAAATTGCAGGGCCAATTCGGTCGACTAATACTGTATGTCAAATTCTTTAGAATTACAAAATTTGATTTGGGCCAGAAAAAAAATTTTTTTTTATTTTATTTTTTTTTTATTAACTTGAGTATTTCTTATATACATTTCAAGTGTTATTCCCTTTCCCGATTTCCGGGCAAAATCCCCCTCCCCCCTCCCCTTCCTTATGGGTGTTCCCCTCCCAACCCTCCCCCCATTGCTGCCCGCCCCCCATAGTCTAGTTCACTGGGGGTTCAGTCTTAGCAGGACCCAGGGCTTCCCCTTCCACTGGTGCTCTTACTAGGATATTCATTGCTACCTATGGGGTCAGAGTCCAGGGTCAGTCCATATATAGTCTTTAGGTAGTGGCTTAGTCCCTGGAAGCTCTGGTTGCTTGACATTGTTGTACTTTTGGGGTCTCGAGCCCCTTCAAGCTCTTCCAGTTCTTTCTCTGATTCCTTCAATAGGGGACCTATTCTCAGCTCAGTGGTTTGCTGCTGGCATTCGCCTCTGTATTTGCTGTATTCTGGCTGTGTCTCTCAGGAGCGATCTACATCCGGCTCCTGTCGGTCTGCACTTCTTTGCTTCATCCATCTTGTCCAATTGGGTGGCTCTATATGTATGGGCCATCTGTGGGGCAGGCTCTGAATGGGTGTTCCTTCAGTCTCTGTTTTAATCTTTGCCTCTCCCTTCCCAGCCAAGGGTATTCTTTTTCCTCATTTAAAGAAGGAGTGAAGCATTCACATTTTGATCATCCGTCTTGAGTTTCGTTTGTTCTAGGGATCTAGGGTAATTCAAGCATTTGGGCTAATAGCCACTTATCAATGAGTGCATACCATGTATGTCTTTCTGTGATTGGGTTAGCTCACTCAGGATGATATTTTCCAGTTCCAACCATTTGCCTACGAATTTCATAGACTCGTTGTTTTTGATAGCTGAGTAATATTCCATTGTGTAGATGTACCACATTTTCTGTATCCATTCCTCTGTTGAAGGGCATCTCGGTTCTTTCCATTTTCTGGCTATTATAAATAAGGCTGCAATGAACATAGTGGAGCACGTGTCTCTTTTATATGTTGAGGCATCTTTTGGGTATATGCCCAAGAGAGGTATAGCTGGATCCTCAGGCAGTTCAATGTCCAGTTTTCTGAGGAACCTCCAGACTGATTTCCAGAGTGGTTTTACCAGTCTGCAATCCCACCAACAATGGAGGAGTGTTCCTCTTTCTCCACATCCTCGCCAGCATCTGCTGTCACCTGAGTTTTTGATCTTAGCCATTCTCACTGGTGTGAGGTGAAATCTCAGGGTTGTTTTGATTTGCATTTCCCTTCTGACTAAAGATGTTGAACATTTCTTTAGGTGTTTCTCAGCCATTCGGCATTCCTCAGCTGTGAATTCTTTGTTTAGCTCTGAACCCCATTTTTTAATAGGGTTATTTGTTTCCCTGCGGTCTAACTTCTTGAGTTCTTTGTATATTTTGGATATAAGGCCTCTATCTGTTGTAGGATTGGTAAAGATCTTTTCCCAATCTGTTGGTTGCCGTTTTGTCCTAACCACAGTGTCCTTTGCCTTACAGAAGCTTTGCAGTTTTATGAGATCCCATTTGTCGATTCTTGATCTTAGAGCATAAGCCATTGGTGTTTTGTTCAGGAAATTTTTTCCAGTGCCCATGTGTTCCAGATGCTTCCCTAGTTTTTCTTCTATTAGTTTGAGTGTGTCTGGTTTGATGTGGAGGTCCTTGATCCACTTGGACTTAAGCTTTGTACAGGGTGATAAGCATGGATCGATCTGCATTCTTCTACATGTTGCCCTCCAGTTGAACCAGCACCATTTGCTGAAAATGCTATCTTTTTTCCATTGGATGGTTTTGGCTCCTTTGTCAAAAATCAAGTGACCATAGGTGTGTGGGTTCATTTCTGGGTCTTCAATTCTATTCCATTGGTCTATCTGTCTGTCTCTGTACCAATACCATGCAGTTTTTATCACTATTGCTCTGTAATACTGCTTGAGTTCAGGGATAGTGATTCCCCCTGAAGTCCTTTTATTGTTGAGGATAGCTTTAGCTATCCTGGGTTTTTTGTTATTCCAGATGAATTTGCAAATTGTTCTGTCTAACTCTTTGAAGAATTGGATTGGTATTTTGATGGGGATTGCATTGAATCTGTAGATTGCTTTTGGTAAAATGGCCATTTTTACTATATTAATCCTGCCAATCCATGAGCATGGGAGATCTTTCCATCTTCTGAGGTCTTCTTCAATTTCTTTCCTCAGTGTCTTGAAGTTCTTATTGTACAGATCTTTTACTTGCTTGGTTAAAGTCACACCGAGGTACTTTATATTATTTGGGTCTATTATAAAGGGTGTCATTTCCCTAATTTCTTTCTCGGCTTGTTTCTCTTTTGTATAGAGAAAGGCAACTGATTTATTTGAGTTAATTTTATACCCAGCCACTTTGCTGAAGTTGTTTATCAGCTTTAGTAGTTCTCTGGTGGAACTTTTGGGATCACTTAAATATACTATCATGTCATCTGCAAATAGTGATTTTTTGACTTCTTCTTTTCCGATCTGTATCCCCTTGATCTCCTTTTGTTGTCTGATTGCTCTGGCTAGAACTTCAAGAACTATATTGAATAAGTAGGGAGAGAGTGGGCAGCCTTGTCTAGTCCCTGATTTTAGTGGGATTGCTTCGAGTTTCTCTCCATTTAGTTTAATGTTAGCAACTGGTTTGCTGTATATGGCTTTTACTATGTTTAGGTATGGGCCTTGAATTCCTATTCTTTCCAGGACTTTTATCATGAAGGGGTGTTGAATTTTGTCAAATGCTTTCTCAGCATCTAATGAAATGATCATGTGGTTTTGTTCTTTCAGTTTGTTTATATGATGGATCACGTTGATGGTTTTCCGTATATTAAACCATCCCTGCATGCCTGGGATGAAGCCTACTTGATCATGGTGGATGATTGTTTTGATGTGCTCTTGAATTCGGTTTGCCAGAATTTTATTGAGTATTTTTGCGTCGATATTCATAAGGGAAATTGGTCTGAAGTTCTCTTTCTTTGTTGTGTCTTTGTGTGGTTTAGGTATAAGAGTAATTGTGGCTTCGTAGAAGGAATTCGGTAGTGCTCCATCTGTTTCAATTTTGTGGAATAGTTTGGATAATATTGGTATGAGGTCTTCTATGAAGGTTTGATAGAATTCTGCACTAAACCCGTCTGGACCTGGGCTCTTCTTGGTTGGAAGACCTTTAATGACTGCTTCTATTTCCTTAGGAGTTATGGGGTTCTTTAACTGGTTTATCTGTTCCTGATTTAACTTCGATACCTGGTATCTGTCTAGGAAATTGTCCATTTCCTGAAGATTTTCAAATTTTGTTGAATATAGGTTTTTATAGTAAGATCTGATGATTTTTTGAATTTCCTCTGAATCTGTAGTTATGTCTCCCTTTTCATTTCTAATTTTGTTAATTTGGACGCACTCTCTGTGTCCTCTCGTTAGTCTGGCTAAGGGTTTATCTATCTTGTTGATTTTCTCAAAGAACCAACTTTTGGTTCTGTTGATTCTTTCTATGGTCCTTTTTGTTTCTACTTGGTTGATTTCAGCTCTGAGTTTGATTATTTCCTGCCTTCTACTCCTCCTGGGTGTATTTGCTTCTTTTTGTTCTAGAGCTTTTAGGTGTGCTGTCAAGCTGCTGACATATGCTCTTTCCTGTTTCCTTCTGCAGGCACTCAGCGCTATGAGTTTTCCTCTTAGCACAGCTTTCATTGTGTCCCATAAGTTTGGGTATGTTGTATCTTCATTTTCATTAAATTCTAAAAAGTTTTTAATTTCTTTCTTTATTTCTTCCTTGACCAGGTTATCATTGAGTAGAGCATTGTTCAATTTCCACGTATATGTGGGCATTCTTCCCTTATTGTTATTGAAGACCAGTTTTAGGCCGTGGTGGTCTGATAGCATGCATGGGATTATCTCTATCTTTCTGTACCTGTTGAGGCCCGTTTTTTGACCAATTATATGGTCAATTTTGGAGAAAGTACCATGAGGAGCTGAGAAGAAGGTATATCCTTTTGCTTTAGGATAGAATGTTCTATAAATATCCGTAAAGTCCATTTGGCTCATGACTTCTCTTAGTCTGTCGACATCACTGTTTAATTTCTGTTTCCATGATCTGTCCATTGATGAGAGTGGGGTGTTGAAGTCTCCCACTATTATTGTGTGAGGTTCAATGTGTGTTTTGAGCTTTAGTAAGGTTTCTTTTACGTATGTAGGTGCCCTTGTATTTGGGGCATAGATATTTAGGATTGAGAGTTCATCTTGGTGGATTTTTCCTTTGATGAATATGAAGTGTCCTTCCTTATCTTTCTTGATGACTTTTAGTTGGAAATTGATTTTATTTGATATTAGAATGGCTACTCCAGCTTGCTTCTTCTGACCATTTGCTTGGAAAGTTGTTTTCCAGCCTTTCACTCTGAGGTAGTGTCTGTCTTTGTCTCTGAGGTGTGTTTCCTGTAGGCAGCAGAATGCAGGGTCCTCGTTGCGTATCCAGTTTGTTAATCTATGTCTTTTTATTGGGGAGCTGAGGCCATTGATATTGAGAGATATTAAGGAATAGTGATTATTGCTTCCCTTTATATTCATATTTGGATGTGAGGTTATGTTTGTGTGCTTTCATTCTCTTTGTTTTGTTGCCAAGACGATTAGTTTCTTGCTTCTTCTAGGGTATAGCTTGCCTCCTTATGTTGGGCTTTACCATTTATTATCCTTTGTAGTGCTGGATTTGTAGAAAGATATTGTGTAAATTTGGTTTTGTCATGGAATATCTTGGTTTCTCCATCAATGTTAATTGAGAGTTTTGCTGGATACAGTAACCTGGGCTGGCATTTGTGTTCTCTTAGGGTATGTATGACATCAGTCCAGGATCTTCTGGCCTTCATAGTTTCTGGCGAGAAGTCTGGTGTGATTCTGTTAGGTCTCCCTTTATATGTTACTTGACCTTTTTCCCTTACTGCTTTTAATATTCTTTCTTTATTTTGTGCGTTTGGTGTTTTGACTATTATGTGACGGGAGGTGTTTCTTTTCTGGTCCAATCTATTTGGAGTTCTGTAGGCTTCTTGTATGTCTATGGGTATCTCTTTTTTTAGGTTAGGGAAGTTTTCTTCTATGATTTTGTTGAAGATATTTACTGGTCCTTTGAGCTGGGAGTCTTCACTCTCTTCTATACCTATTATCCTTAGGTTTGATCTTCTCATTGAGTCCTGGATTTCCTGTATGTTTTGGACCAGTAGCTTTTTCCGCTTTACATTATCTTTGACAGTTGAGTCAATGATTTCTATGGAATCTTCTGCTCCTGAGATTCTCTCTTCCATCTCTTGAATTCTGTTGGTGAGGCTTGTATCTACAGCTCCTTGTCTCTTCTTTTGGTTTTCTATATCCAGGGTTGTTTCCATGTGTTCTTTCTTGATTGCTTCTATTTCCATTTTTAATTCCTTCAACTGTTTGATTGTGTTTTCCTGGAATTCTTTCAGGGATTTTTGCGATTCCTCTCTGTAGGCTTTTACTTGTTTATTAATGTTTTCCTGTGCTTCCCTAAGTGTGTTCATGTCTTTCTTTAAGTCCTCCAGCATCATGATCAAATATGATTTTGTAACTAGATCTTGCTTTTCTGGTGTGTTTGGATATTCCATGTTTGTTTTGGTGGGAGAATTGGGCTCATATGATGGCATGTAGTCTTGGTTTCTGTTGCTTGGGTTCCTGCGCTTGCCTCTCGCCATCAGATTATCTCTAGTGTTACTTTGTTCTGCTATTTCTGACAGTGGCTAGACTGTCCTATAAGCCTGTGTGACAGGAGTGCTGTAGACCTGTTTTCCTCTCTTTCAGTCAGTTATGGGGACAGAGTGTTCTGCTTTCTGGCGTGTAGTTTTTCCTCTCTACAGGTCTTCAGCTGTTCCTGTGGGCCTGTGTCTTGAGTTCACCAGGCAGCTTTCTTGCAGCAGAAAATTTGGTCTTACCTGTGGTCCCGAGGCTCAGGTTCGCTCATGGGGTGCTGCCCACGGGCTCTCTGCAGCGGCAGCAACCAGGAAGACCTGTGCCGCCCCTTCCGGGAGCTTCAGTGCACCAGGGTTCCAGATGGTCTTTGGCTTTTTCCTCTGGCGTCCGAGATGTGTGTGCAGGGAGCAGTCACTTCTGGTTTCCCTGGCTTGTCTGCCTCTCTGAAGGTTTAGCTCTCCCTCCCCGAAAAAATAAAATTTTTATACAACATATTCGAGCCCATACTTATTTGCCTGGTCCCATGACCAGTAATAACACCCTGGTGGATGCTAGTACTCGTAGAGAGTTTATTTTTCATGCCACTCCGGTTGATCTTGCTAGAGGATATCATCAAAAGTTTCATGTACCTGCCTTTACTCTTCAACAAAAATTTAAAATCTCTAGAACTGCAGCTCGTGATGTGGTGTTACATTGCCAAAATTGTGTTCAATTTCACCACCCTCCTCATGTTGGGATTAACCCTCGTGGTCTGATCCGGCTAAAACTTTGGCAGATGGATGTCACACACATATCTCAATTTGGAAATTTAAAATATGCTCATGTTTCTGTTGATACCTGTTCCGGTATTATACACGCTACTCTGATGACTGGTGAAAAAGCTCGTAATGCCATTAGTCATTGCTTAGAGGCATGGGCAGCCTGGGGAAAGCCTGATAGTCTCAAGACAGACAACGGGCCTGCCTACACTGCTAAGTCTTTTCAGGCATTTTGCCAGACAATGCAGGTAAAACATACTACAGGATTGCCATACAATCCCCAAGGTCAAGGAATTGTGGAAAGGATACATCGTACCTTAAAAGAGCTTATAAAAAGAAAAGAAAAAGAGGGAATTGCCAGCAGCCGAACACCAAAAGAACAACTTTCTTTAGCTCTTTTTACTCTAAATTTCTTAATTTTGGATGTGCATGGCCGCTCTGCCGCAGATCGCCATGCTACTACTACACCTATAACTAATGCAGAAGTAAAGTGGAAGGATGTCTTAACTGATGAATGGCGTGGCCCAGATCCCGTGATTTCGAGATCTAGGGGAGCGATTTGTGTTTTTCCGCAGAATCAAGAAAATCCAATTTGGGTACCTGAGCATTTGACTCGAAGATTGTCTTCTGCTCCTCCTGAAGATGAGACTACGAACCCTACTATTACTACTGGGAATGGTAATACAGGTTAATTTGCTCACTCTGTGGGCTATTGCCAGATCCTGGCCAGTACCCATGCCAGTTCATAGCAATTCTACTGTTTTGAGAATAAGACTGGCAAGCATAATCTCTGGCCTTGGTTTCAATGGGTGCTGTCCAATGAGCAAGGGGCATATACATCCCTGACCCCCTTTGCTAGGTTGATGGGTGAGAACTTCGTGCTGTATAATGTTTCAGCTACCAGAAAAAATGATACCAGGTTGACCAATATTCAATATAATAACCTCTTGTCAGCAATGGTGCTTTAAATTGTAATAGCTCTGATGTAGTCTGCTATTTAGCTGAATGCTGGGATGGCACTAATGACACCACAGTGATGGTTAAGATTCCCTCCTTTGTGCCAATCCCAGTGGAGGCAAACCCAGATAGCTTTCCTATTCTTAATTTGCTGAGAGCCAAAAGAGATTTTGGAATTACGGCAGTCATAATTTCAGCCATTGGGCTGTCTGCTGTCACAGCTACCACAGCTGCAATCGCTATGACCAATCAAATACAGACGGCTGAGACTGTCAATCAGATTGTAGAAAGAACTGCAGTGGCGCTAGAGATACAAGAAGAATTTAATACCCATTTGGCATCTGGCTTTCTATTAGCCAATCAAAGGATAGATTAGGTTCAAGAACAAATTGAAGCACTGTATCATATGACACAGCTGTCTTGTGTTTCCTCCCTTAGAGGTTTATGCATTATTCCTTTGCGAGCTAACTTTTCTCAGAATTTTCAACAGAGCAAAGAAAGCTCGAATTATCTGAAAGGAAACTGGTCCATAAAAGCAGAGCAACTATCAAGACAATTGCTGATGCAGATTGCTGTCCTCAACAGCACTAGGCTGGACCCCATCACAGTTGAAGACTTTACCTCATGGGTTACCAGTGCTTTCTCCCTTTTTAAGGAGTGGGCGGGCATGTTTGTCCCGGGGAGCTATTGTCCTCCTGGGATGCGGAGTAGGTCTCTGGCTTACTGGCCATTTAAAAAGAGAACATGCCAGACACAAAGTGGTTGTTTACCAGGCTATGACCACCATTAAAAAGGGTGCTTCTCCCAACATATGGCTGGCCTCTTTGAAACATTAAGAGTTCGCCCTAGATCATTTTTGTCACAATCATGTGGAGTCATTGTATCCAGGGACGGGCAACTTTCCTCGAACTCGGACCAACCTAAGACACGGGGCCCGGTGGCGATAGGGTAACTCTATGACGGGTAAGGCCGAGTTTGGGTGAGAACGACCTAAGACAGGAGCAATGACAAGATTGACGTGACACCCAGATCTAGACCAGTCATTTTATTAAACAAAAAAAGGGGGAGATGTAGAGAGCGGCGCGGCGAAACAAAGATGGCGCCGACATCCAGCCTTGTCTGGATATAAACGACTTACTGCGCATGTGCAGGCTTGTCCCCTTGCTAGGGCTCCCTCTAGTGGTGAACAGCGGTACTGCACATGTGCGGTTTATGCACCAGGTGTCAGTTGACCGTTAATATGCTAATGAGGTGATTCATTCTCCGCCAATCCCTGGAGGACAAGTACTGGGGTGATCCAAGCCCCACCAATCCCTGAGAGATAATTAGCATACTGTTGTCTATATAAGCCGAGCGATTTTGCTGCTCGGGGTCCCTGTTCAAGAGAGCTGTAACACTAAGAGAGCTATAACACTAAGAAGAGCTGTAACACAGTAAAGGCTTGTTCGCAGAAGAATCCTGTTGCCGCGCATCGTTCTTACTGGCGGGACATTAGGCGGGCGACAGCATACCACATACTGAATTCACAAACCAGGATTAAAAATCTGTCCCAGAAAAACAATGAACAATTGAAAAGACATCTACTTGTTTAAGAGTTGTTGGAGCTCCAAGAATATAAATAATATCTTGGTCTAGGTTGCTTTCTGATTTTAAGGCTCATTTCTTTGTTTCTACAAGTTACCTTCTTTTTCTTTGCACTTATATATCTACAGTATTTTCATAAAGTTCTGTCCTAATTTATCTTTCAAAGAAAGATTTCATTTTATAATCCAAACCATCCTGGCTCTGAGGAAATGGCTCAGTGTGATAAAGTGCTTGCTGTTCAGACACCAAAAGTTGAGTCCCTGAGCATCCAAGTAGCGCATGTGTCCAACCCCATTGTAGGGATACAGGTGGCTCCTGGGGCCTTGCTGCCTAGGAAGGGGAAATGGTTGAGTTTAAGGTTGGGTGAAGGAACCATTTAAAATATGAAGTGGAGGAGTTGGAGAGATGGCTCAGTGATTAAGAGCACTGGCTGCTGTTGCAGAGGATCTGGGTTTAATAGTCAGCACCCACTGGGTGGCTCACGACCCTTTGAAACTCCAGTTCTCTCTCTCTCTCTCTCTCTCTCTCTCTCTCTCTCTCTCTACACACACACACACACACACACACACACACACACAAACACACACTTCCTGCTTGGTGGCCCCAATCTTGGCTCCAGACTCCAGGGCAGTAGCATGGGGAAGAGGTTGTCAGTCTGCCTTGCTCTGACTCTTTTGAAGAGCTACAACTCTTTGGCTGCTCTGGCCAGGCCTGCAAAGTAGTGCATCATTAGTGCCCAGTATGCAGACCAGAACACACAAAAATGATAGTTTTTCCTGGTTATCAAGTTGACTGGAATTAACTAAAACTCAAGCATCTGACTACACCTCTGGGTTTTGTTTCTTTTTTTTTTTTAACTAAATCCTTTGAAGTGGGAAGACCTACTTTTAATTTGGATTTTTGAGGTGGGAAGATTCAGCTTTAATCTGGACCACATTTTCTGTGAGCAGCCTGTGTAAAGGACATGGTAGAAAGAAACGTGTTCTCTCCCTGCTTTCTCTTGCTGTCAAGTCTGCTCCTTCACTGTCTTTAAAGCCTATGTTTTCTTGATTTGAGTGTATACTGAACACTAGCTGAAACATCCAGCCTTGTAGATGAACAACTGCTGAATTCCTGGGCCTTCTGTTGGTAGACACCCATTGTTGGACTAGTTGGACCACAGCCTAGAACCCATCCTAATAAAACCCCTTTCTGGGACAGCCCTGAATGACACCAGCAAAGGGAAATCTTCATAGTAGGCAGATCTTCAGGCAGTACACATGGTCATGCATTTTGTTTTGAAGAAATGGCAAGGTGTTGAGTTGTTCACTGATTCATGGGCTATAGCCAATGGACTTGCTGGATGGCCACGGACTTGGAAAGAACATGATTGAAAAACTAGTAAGCGATCTCTGGAGAAGAAGCACGTGAACAGATTTTTCCAAGTGGAAGAAGGATGGAAAGACACTTGTGTCCCAAGTAAATTCTCATCAAAAGGTAATTTTATCAGAGGAGGAATTCATTAATCAAGTACATAGGATGACCCATTCTGTGGACAGTCAGTCTCTTTACCCAGCCACTTCTGTTATGCCCATTGGGCCCATGACCGAAGTGGCCATTTATTCACGGGCTCTGCAGCATGGAGTTCAATTCACCAATGCTACAGCCTCTACTTAGTGCCATATCTGCCAACATCAGACAACACTGAGCCCCAAATATAGCAGCATTTGTAAGAGACAAGCCAGAGACCTGGTGGCAGGTCGACTACATTGTACTGCTTCCTCTATAGAAAGAACAACGCTTTGTCCTTATTACAGTAAATACTTATTATAAGCATGGATTTGTCTTTTCTGCTCATAATGCTTCTGCCAAAACCATCTGTGGGGTTACATAATGTCTTACTGACCATCATGGTCCTCCATTGTATATTACTTCTGACCAAAGAACTTAGTTCACAGCCAGAGAAATGTGACAGTGGGCCCACAGCCATGGAATCCACCTGTCTTACCATGTTCCTCACCACCCTCAAGTTGCTAAAAGAAAGATGGGATGGCCTTTTATCTACAGTTATAGTGCCAATTAGGTGACGGCAGCCTGGAGGATTGGGGCAGCATTCTCCAGAAGACAGTGTATGCTTTGAATCATCCTCCAATATATGGTACAGTTTCTTCCATAGTTAGGATCCATAGGTCCAAGAATCACAGGGTAGAAAAGAGAGTGCTTCCACTTACTTTCACCCTTATTAGCCCATTAGAAAAAATTTTACTCCCATTTCCCCAAAACCTCAATTTCTGTTGGACTGGAAGTTTTGGTTCCAAAGTGGGCAGCATTCCTGCCACAATAAATATTACACTGAACTGGAAGCTACGATATTCTCCTGGCAACTTTGAGCTTCTGATTCCCTTAAGCCAACAGTAGGCTATGAAGGAAATAACAGTTGTAGGAGGGGTGATTGAGCCAGATTACCAAAGGGCACTTTTTTGGTGCTACCATGTCCTGTGATTAAAGTCAATGGAAAACTACAACAACCTAACCAAGGTATGGGTCACTACTGTAGGAAAATGCCAAGACCTATTAAGGTGCTCGCTGAGGGTAAAGGAAATGCAGAATGGGTAGTAGAGGGAGGTAGTTATAAACACCAGCCAAGGCCACATGACCAGTTGTAGAAATGAGGATTACAACTGACATGTTTCGGTCATATTTTGTGAGGAATGTGTTTGCACAGATATTTGTGTTTTCTTTCCTCAGTCTTATTATAAAGAGAGCATCAGCAGTTATGTTTAGGTTCAACATACTAAAGAAGGGTTCTCAAGGGATTTCACCACCTAAACTTATAATGTGTTTGATAAGGTCATGCCCAATGGGAAACACACCTTTAATCCTGACCTTCTGAGATGGGAATATCCACTTTTAATCTAAGCCACACCTTCTGCCATCAACCTATACAAACGACATGGAAGACTGAAGCTTGCTTCCCTTGTCTCCTGGCTCTCACTTTCCTTTTCTTCACTGGCATTAGAATCTATGACATGATATTAATATACTATAGAAACATAAATAATACATATTCATTCTATAAGTTCTGTTGCTTTAGAGAACCCTAACACACACACACACACACACACACACACACACACACACACACGATAGCCAGATGTGATGGTACATGATTTTAATTCTAGCACTCTGGAAGCTAAAGCAAAAGGATTACAGGTTCAGTCCAGCCTGGGGTATTTACTAAGTTTGATGCCAGCATGAGCTACATAGTGAGGCTCTGTCTCATTTAAAACCATTTTTAAAAAATCCTGAACAATTTTCTTTCTTAGCAGATTATTAATGTTAATAAGCCTTGCTTAATTTGAACTCAATACCCTAAGAGGTAACCTAAATGTCCTATGTCTCAAAAAACCCCAAATTATGGCCTAGTTAAGGACCATGGCAGTGATGTTAGTTCTTGGGTCAGGATGGTAACTAATCTATGTGTTGAAAAAGATTCCTGTTCACAAAAGAAGGGAACTTGGCAAAGTTATGAGCAGTATTTCTTAAAAGAGGCAAGTAAGTAGAATCCATAAAATGGTTTGAAAGGTTAGTGTGTTTAAAATATAGTGAGTCAGAAACTGTGGTCAGTCAAGAATATGCCAGTGAAGCAAGGTATAAATGTATTTGTGCAAAGGAAAAAGGCAATTTGACTGAGGCCACTTTTGACATTCATCTGTATACTGAGCTGCGCTGTAACTAAGCTTAAGTGCTTTTATCCTTCAGGTAGAGTATTCCACAGACCCACAGGCATAAGAGAAAAAGACCCCAATGAAAGTTCCAAGTGCCACAAGGCCATGAAGCTGCTTTGTCTGTCTGGTCATACTAATATTTACTTTCAAATGTAACAGTGCACCTAGTAGTGTACACAATGTATTATTACTGAACTGCCTTACCTAATCAGACTTCATAGGATCATCTCAGAATGAGATTTCTAAATCCACAGTCACTTGGTGCTTCATAGCAAGGCATTCTGTTTTCATCCAGCTTGGGAACGACAACAAAACCCCATGCAATTTTCTACTGAAAAATGTCACTGTCTTATTACAGAACCTTGGGAGATAACATTGTAAGTTTCTCACCATAACTTTCCACAAAGTCCAGACATTTTGTCTCATAAAACCTTTGGTATCATATACTCTACCCATTGAACAAGCCAAGTGGTAAGGCTACCACCTACCTTACACCTCAAACTTATTTCTGAGCTCTTTCCTACTTTAAAACCATTTGAAGTTGGCAGGCTTTAATGGTACCCACAATCTGAGTTGGTGAGTATCCTGAGGTTCGCTGCTTATAGAATACAGAGGTTCACCATCTGATATGAGTCTTTTTCGATATGGAGAAGAGCAATTAGTATCTAAGCTCAACTTACGAGCTCCATTTTATAGTGGAAGATCACCAGCCCACTCATAATTAAGATAGGCCTTCCTAGCAATTAACATACTGCAGATACTCCTTCACAGATACCCATAGGCCATTCCAATCTAGGCAATTCCTCAGGTACCTGGATTTTGTCAAGGTGCCCCTAATGCTAACCGTTGCAGAGCTATTCAGGCACATTGCTAATCAATGAACCCTTAACAATGCTATGTCTTCTTTGCCTTGAGGGTCTTCTTGAACTGTAAGCTAAATAATCCTTTCTCTCTTAAGTGGCTGTTGTCAGGGTATTTATCATAGCAACCAGAAAAATAACAATACACAAATGCATACCAAAACTACTGCCCTGAGATTCTGTCTTACTCTTGTCAAAATGGCAATCATTAAGAATGCAAGCAGCCAGACATGGGGGTCCCAACACCTGGGAGGCAGAGACAGGAGATCCTCAGTTCAAGGTCAGGCAGGAGAAATGACTAAATGGGAAAAAGTGTTTGCAGAACAGGCCTGGCAATCTAAGTTCAACCCCTGGAACTCAAATGTAGAGTTTCATATGATTACCATCTGCTATCCTAACACTCTAAAGGCATGATGGCAGGACAAGATGAGAGAATTTTCAGGCACCTTACAATCAAGCTGGTAGGTCTTGGGCATTCTAAGACTATAAATGAGCTCAAGCTAGACTACAGAAAGACTTCTGGCAGTTAGATAAAAGCAAGAATTCCTCAGGAACTTGTGAAACAAATTTTCTATCCCCCAAAGGAATACCCCCCCATCTCTTCATCTTCTTTATAATCCTCCTGATTTGTCTACCCCTATGTCTCAGTATGCCCACACTATCTTGTTACTCTCATAGGAGAAAGAATAAAGAGAAAGAGAGAAAGAGAGAGAGAGAGAGAGAGAGAGAGAGAGAGAGAGAGAGAGAGAGAGAGAATTATGGACTGAATTGTGTCCATCTCCCACTTGTGTTTTATAAAATTAAAGAAAGAAGGAATTTGTTTGGTGGATGTGGGGGAAGGGGGCACTTCTGCAGGCCCATGCTGAGGCAATCCTTCCCCCTGAGGGACAAGCCACAGGATGGTATAGTATAGAATATAGTTTTTTCAGGGCAGAGGGAGGGGAGTTGAGGGAGTAGAGACCGAGAAAAACAGAAAGAAAGAAGCGGGGGAGAGGGAGAAGGAGAGGGAGAAGGAGAGGGAAAGAGGGAGAGGGAAAGAGGGAGAGGGAGAGGGAGAGGGAGAGGGAGAGGGAGAGAGAGAGGGAGGAGAGGGAGAGGGAGAGGGAGAGGGAGAGGGAGAGGGAGAGGGAGAGGGAGAGAGGGAGAGGGAGAGGGAGAGGGAGAGGGAGAGGGAGAGGGAGAGAGGGAGAGGGAGAGGGAGAGGGAGAGGGAGAGGGAGAGAGGTAGATGCCAGCCATGAGCACATGGAGAGGGGAGAATGGTGAGAGAGGAGGAAGCAGGAGCAGGAGGACAGAGCAAGAGTTAGAGAGCGAGTGAGAGAGGAGGGGGCAAGGAGCCCCTTTTATAGTGAGCCAGGCACGCTTGGCTGTTGCCAGGTTAATGTGGGACAGAGTGTAGACTAAATGCCAACACCACGTATGGCTCATATGTTGAAGCCCTGTATTACTGGGAATATTATAACAAAATGCTGCAGGCTAAGTGTGTTAGCATTCTGTCTAAGCTCCACCCCTACAGTTACCTGGCAACAGCTAGGCATGCTCCACCTCACAGTTACCTGGCAATGGCCAAGTTTGCCTGACACTATAAAAGGGGCTGCTTGCCTTCTCACTCTCTTGCTCTCACTCTTCCTCTCTTCCCCTTTGTCCCTTCTCTCCCATTCCCATTCCCCCTTCCCTTCACATGCTCATGGCTGGCCTCTACTCCTCTCCTCTTCTACTCTTCTCTCTCTCATCTCTCTCCCTTGTCTGGTCCTCTCATTAAACCTTTTCATGTGGAACCCTGTTGCCTGGTGTGGTTTGTCCGGATGAGAGTTGAGATCTCTACCCCATGATTGGTGGCCCATATGGGTAGACTCGACTTCCCCGTGACCATGCCTGGCCTGGCGCCCTGGCGCTGTGTGCAGGCCACAGAAGCAGCTGACAGCAGAGCAGACAAAGGCCCCTCCCACCACGTGCCTCCACAGCCCACCACTGCTGCTCTGGCAGTGCTGCTGTATGCCAGCCTGCAATAGCCGGCTCCCAGACCCCTGGGAGGTCGCTGACCTCTCGTCCCAGTCAGTCACTGCCTCCGATGCGTCTTCTAGGCCTCCTCTGCGCCATTAGAACCACCACCACCTGCTGGCTGCTGTGGGCCTCAGGACTTCCACCACATGAGTTACAGCTGCAGCTGGCACACACAGACTTCTGTGTGAGCCACTGCCCTCTGTTGTACACCATGTGGTGCCAACTCTTGCCATGTGGGTCACTTAGACAGCCCTGACCAATCACACGGTTTCACTTTTCCTGCTACCAGAACACCGTTAAAATTCCTGCACAAACACCAGTAGGTTGGTAGGTTGGACCAGTTGGCAAGGAGGACCCCCAATTTCTCAGATAGGGCCTGGCCAGGCTTTATGGGATAAAGGGACCTCCTAGCTGACATACAAGATAAGACGTCAATCATTGGGCGGAGATTCCCTTGAAAGTAGTTCCACGCTCCCCTCCCCCTCCAGGCTCTCATAGCCAATTAGAAATTCCCAGGCCTGGGAGGAACGCTTTCTAGCAGGTCCAGGCCCCGCCATGTATGGCCTCTAGGAGTCTAAGTGACTCAGACACTTGGCCTGGCAGAGTCCTTTTATTGAATTATCCTCTGGGATGCTAGTATGGATGACTCAATAATTTCCCCCACTGGGTAATTCGATGTCTCTGAATGTACCACCTGACTCCCCACCGGGATGTCTGCTGGAAATTTCCTAAACTCTAAAACTAATGCCTCACCTGAGGACATCAAAACTGATACACCTTTGCAATAATGGCTGGACTCAGTACTCATTAGACAGTAGTTCAAAATGGCCACATAAAGGCCAGAGTCCTCAATTTTACGGGGTTTTCATTCTCACTGCCAACAGAATGGTAAATGGAAAGAAGTCCTTTATGTTCCAGTGTTTGTGTACCTTCGCTCTAACCCCTCTCTGTGTTTTGCTTTCCATGGCATCCCACTGAGTTAACCTGTGGTACTGGATGGTCAGTCCAGCAGGCCTCCCATTACCTTGATGTCCTGTGTGCAGCTGTGTGCAAAGGAGAGTGCCCTCTTCAAGCACTTGCTGGTGAGCGGAGGCCCACTCGACCTCTGCCTGCTCTCTTTACCTCAGAGCTTGACTTTCCATGATGTACATATGGTTCTTAGTAACAATTTATTTCCTTAGGAACGCCGGCGAGTTTGGGAGCAGGCGAGAATACATGCAGACCAGATCCATCAAATAGATGGAACATGTTCAGTTGGCTATGAGGCAGTACCTGATCAAGATCCCCAATGGAATTATAATTCCACAGGTGATATCTTAGCCAGAGATAGATTCTCAACCCGGCTCCTGGCCGGTCTTTGCAGGGCAGCCTTAAAACCAATGAATTTTGAAAAACTACAAGAGGTCATCCAGGAAAAACAGGAAAACCCATCCCAATTTTTAGAACACCTTACAAAGGCTTTATTGCAATACATTAATCTGGACCCTGAAAACCCAGAAGGTAAGCAACTTCTGATGACCTATTTCTTGTCCCAGAACTACCTCAATATAAAAGACAAACTTAAAAAGCTAGAGATGGGACCCCTAACTCCCCAGGCAGGAGTTTTGGTGCTTGCTTCCGTGTACCACGGAAGGGATGAGAAGGCTCACAGACTAAAGTACCATATGCTGGCAAAGGCTGTCCGACCAGCCCCAGCTATTGCCCTGGACTCCTGGTCTTCTAAGACTAAGGGACCACCAGGCTCCTGCTACAAATGTGTTCAACAAGGTCATTGGGTGATGGCTTGCCCTAACTTCTGAAAGCCAAGGGCTCATGTTCTAGGTGCCATCAAGAGGGACATTGGGCTGTTGATTGTCCACATGTTGTGTAGGACAGAAAGACATCACATCCAGATAACCCTCCAGTGGATCTCCTAGGCTTGGCTATGGAAGGGTGAAGGGGCCCAAGTTCCCTGGACCCGATCATTGCCATCACCAACAGGGAGCCCCGGGTAACCATCATGGTATGTGGGCAGCCTTTTGTAAACCTATAAGCTACAGGAAACCCACTCAGACCTACCTCTCATGGACCAAATAGACTCCACCCAGATAAGTACATCTGCTTAAAGTATCCACTTACTACCAATTCCAAAGGGTGAGATTCCCCTGCGTTTCAAATGTACATCTACGGGCTGGAGAGATGGCTCAGCGGTTAAGAGCACTGACTGCTCTTCCAGAGGTCCTGAGTTCAAATCCCAGCAACCACATGGTGGCTCACAGCCATCTGTAATGAGATCTGATGCCCTCTTCTGGTGTGTGTCTGAAGTCAGCTACAGTGCACTTATATATAATAAATAAATAAATATTTAAAAAAAGAATATGTTCAAATGTACATCTACGAAAAAAATTTTCGTTGCACCCCCAGTGAAGGGGAATGTGGGGGGGGCGGTAAGGGAGGTGGATGGGGGGAACACCCGTATGGGGGAGGGGTGGGGTTTTGGGCTTATGGACAGGAAACCCAGAAAGGGAATACCATTTGAAATGTAAGTAAAGAAATAGACCTAATAAAAAAATTTAAAAAAAGAGGAAAAAGTTTCTTCCAAATGCGCTTAATTGTATTCGCTGCCTATAGTAAATACATATGTGTGATCCAGCATCTTGTCAAGTCTATGTGCTTACTACACCCAGGGCAGCTCCAGAGAAGCAACCTCCAGATGTTCTAATCTCCTCTCACAGACACAGACCCTTCTATTGGACCTGTTCCTTCTGACCTATCCTCAGATGGTTCCACAGACCCTAGACAACAAGGAAACAGCCAACTTTCCTGAGACTGGACAAACATCCCATACTCACTTTTCTAGGTTCCCTAGAGACACATCGCCCCAAAGCAAGCAGGAAGTAGTCAGAGATCACAACAACCCTATTCCTGATGCTCCACCATCGCTTCTAACTTTTCTTTTTTAATTAAACCAAAAATGGGGAAATGTTAGCATTCTGTCTAAGCTCCACCCCCAGTTACCTGGCAACAGCCAGGTATGCTCTGCCCTACAGTTACCTGACAAAAACCAGATATGCCTGACACTATAAAAGGGGCTGCTTGCCCCCTCCTCACTCTTTTCCTCTTCCCCTTTGTCCCTTCTCTCACCATTCCTTTCCCCACTTCCCTCCACATGCTCATGACCGGCCTCTACTCCTCTCCTCTTCTCCTCTTCTCTCTCTCGTCCCTCTCCCTTGTCTCATCCTCTCATTAAAACCTGGTATGGTTTGTCCGGGTGCGAGATTTCTACTATAACAAGAGGTCTTTATTAAAAACATTTTTCTACAGTATCCAAGCATGACTGTATTTATAAAGGAGCCTTTAATATGGTAATTTAAAAATGGATTCATAAGGGTGGAGACCTATTCGACAACAGCAGTGTCCCTTATAAGAGAAGGAACAGACACTAAATATTTTATTTCTTGTACTACAGAAGAAAGGCAATATGAAACCCCTGAACAAGATGATGCAAGCGGAGCTTGCCTTTGTTTATTCTCTATGGATTCACTTCCCGAACACAGCAGCTCTTAACTTTTAGGCAGAGCAGAGCCCCTAGTGCACACTCTTAGAGGTTGGACAGAGTAGAATAAGGAGGAGAGCATATATGAGTACAGTTTGATAACAACCCGGAGTCACATGCAGTGCACCAAGCATCCCCACGGTGGGATAGTATGAGGAGGAATGTCAGAACCAAAGGAGAGTGACAAGGGTGTCTGCCCTTTGGGGGTTACCAAGCATATGCAAATATGCAGCCCTGTGACTGTAATGAGATTCTAAGAGATTTATTTTTCTTATGGTTTCTCTGAAGCTCTTAGATTATTTATGTGGAGTTGAACTGGGAACTGAATCCCTCAACTAATCACTTTCTCCAGTCATACCAGCATCAAGAAACCACTTCTTTGGCCTGTGAGTCTGTCCTCCATGTCTCAGTCTTATGTCTGTGTCAAGGTCACTGCAGGACTCCTCTTACAGGTTATGGAAATGTTCAGATTGGCCTGACTCTCATGTGATTTTGTCTGCATTATCATAATTTTATAATTTTATCTTTTGAGACAGGCTCTCCAAAGCCATAAGTTAGGCTGGCTTCACAGCACTTCCTATTGTGGCAAGGAAAGAAAGGGAAACTGTGGGGACATGAGAGGACAAAAGAGTCCCTTATCCTAGAATTGGTTTAAAGCCTCTAGCAGCTGAGAAACAATATTTGCCAATTCTACTGACAGCCAGTTACAGACATCCTTTTGCATGTGCATATCCTATATTAAAATGGCAATGGCCCAGGCCTAAGGCATGGATGTCCGTGACCTTTCTTGAGGCCTTATTTCTTTCTCCTATTCTTTAGGCAGTCGTTTTCAACCTGTAAGTCACTGCGACCACATGGGGGTTGAGCGAACTTTTTACAGGGGCCAACTAAGACCATCAAAAAACAAGATATTTACATTATGATTCATAACAGCAGCAAAATTATAGTTATGAGTAGCAATGAAAATGATTTATGGTTGGTGGTCACCACAGCATGAGGAAACTGTAATAAGGGATTACAGCATTAGGAAGATTGGGATCCACTGCTCTAGGGAATGCAGCTCAGGGGCAGAGTGCTTGCCTAGTATTCATAACATCAAAAGGTTAGAAAAAAGCTGGCGGGAGAGATGGTTAAGTGGTTAAGCACTAGCTTCTCATGCAGAGGACCTAAATTCAACTCCTAGCACTGATATGGGGGTATAACTGTCTGTAACTCCAGCTCCCAGGAGTCAATACTTCCTTCTGACTTCCATGGGCACATGGCACAAATACATGTGTACGGAAACTCATACAAATAAATTTTTTAAAAATAGAACCAGGCATGGTGGTGCATGACTTTAAGCCCAGCACTCAGGAGACGAGAGAATCTCTGAGTACCAGGGCAGCCAGGGATACATAGGGAAACCCTTTCTGGAAAAACAGAAAATAAAGACGTTAAAATTTTTGCAGCAATTCCTTTCCCCAGACAGTCACTGAGGCTCCAACCAAACTGGTTCGTCTACGTTAATATCTCTTTGTGGACTAGATGGCTGTCTTACCAACTTTTACCCTGTCAGGTGTCCCTGCAGATGTACTCAGTCCTAAGACAATAACTTTAAATAACCCAAATCCTGTATGTGACTAGTATAAAAATAATGAGTGTGCCCCTCTCCCTTGAGGAGCCCATATACACACTTAGCTATTACCTTCATTTCTTCTGAGTATCTCTATTTCTCCTCACACTTAAGCCTATATTAAAAATCGCTTTAATAAAATAGAGGTTTCTTCATAAACTAACTAGTCCAGCCACAAATCCTGATTTGACCCGAGTTAAGGTCCCTGAAACTCTAGAGGAACGATCTCTTCAAGCTGCTGAGGGCGATGGTAGAGAGCTGTGCCTCTTCTGTCACCCAAATGTTCAACCATTTCATCCTTCAAACTGTTGAGACAACATGCCCGATCTGCCCCTGCCTAACTGAGCTTCCTTTAACATTTCTTTTTACAAAGGTCAGATCTGCATGGAGATCTGAAGGTTCGCTAGTCTCAATTCTTCCACCCCTTTACTCTTTCATAGCATTTACCTGCTCATAAACTCTGCCTTAACATCAGTTTCTTGGAGGATCTGAATATAAGCAATGGCACAGAGAAACCACTAGACTAGACTGCTCCATGGACTTAAGATTTAATGGGGATGAAATTGCAAAGGCTAGTTCTTTGGAGGTCGGGAAGACAGAAGGAAGAGCAAAACAACAGAAAAGCAAGATTTTATATGATGGCTAATATCCTGTTTAGGAAAACATCACCAGCCACTGCTATTTTTATGGGGTGGAGGTTGGACCTGACACCGAGCTGGAACATCTTATAGTACTTATCATGAGATTGTACTACTTAGCCTGGAATTTACTCACAAATTTAGTTCAGATCCACGTCCAGTCATTTCCTCATGGCCCTGTAAGAGCATTTTCTCCTTCACCGATGCTTTCCTCTCCTATCCTCACCCGTTTTTAACTTGGAATAGTTGGTTGACTTATGATTCAGAATTCAGAAAAAGTCACTTAAATTTCTTTTCTCCAGGACAAGGACCTAGAGCCTTGTGCATGGCCATTAAGTATTCTGCCATGAAGCCACATCCTAGCACTGTAGTTTTTAAGATCGGATCTAGTTAAGTCACCCATGCTGGCCTCAAACTCATTCTGCGGCCCAAGATGGCCTTGAATTTTTAATCTGCTACTTAAACCTTTGCAGTAACTGTGAGCAGAGCTACATTATGCTCTTAGCACACTCCTATTCTTAATGTTAAATTCATGATCCCTCCCACCCCCCGATTTGGGACTGTGATTCACTACGTGTAGGGTAAGAAGGGCAAAGGAAAAATATCCTTCCCTGACTTGATCTCAAGACCAGGACCAAGGGAAAGAACACCTTGACTCCAAGCCCAAGGTCAAGAAGCAGAATCCCACCAATCTCTGAGTCTCCAATCCCAGGCCATCTTGGAAAGCTCCCTCTGTCGTCGTCCCCCCCCCCCCCCCCCCCAAGAATTCCTATATAACCCCTGCCTCAAGTTTAGATCCCTACTTCTTCTAAGAAGAGGCAACCGCCCGGCTGTGTAAAGTTGGTTGTTTCTCAAACTGCTGGAGCAAAACTGCTATACCAGCTTTGGGGATACCTTTCCAGGTAGCTGGAGAAGAGATATAACACTTCTGTAGGAGTAACATTTCCCTTCAGAGCCTCAGCACTTACACAGGCTGCCCTCTGATTCTCCATTCTCTTTCCTCAACCACTCGGCCTTAGGGATAACAGGCATGTACCAACTGGCAAAACACATTTATAGGAACCAGTGCCACAAAATGCACTGCAACCGCTATCCACTGAGAAAAGTGTTTTATTTTACTACCGTCCTTAGATTCTTGAAAATAAGAAAATTACATTACCAGTTGGGATAATTCAAATTAAACGCTAACATGTGGATATAACTTCATGTTCAGTCTACTTCTCAAGAACATTTTTTTTTTCTGGCCCGAAGAACAACTAAATGGCAAACTGAAAGAAAAATTCTTTCAAACTCCCTAGAGCACTTTTTCTCCTAAGAAATAGACTACACTAAGAAGGAAAGTTCCGCTGTGCGAGCGCAGCCTAGAATAACAAGTGTGGCCCGCAAGGGTCAAACTTAGTAAATCGCGCGCGCTCATCACACTGGGCGCCAACCGTTGTGGGTTTTTCCTCCGCCGAGCATCACCGGAGTAGTGGCGAGGCGCTAATAGGAGCCGGCCCTGTAGAGAGAAACAAACTCCACGTGCAACCGTGGGACCGCCCTTGGTCAGACTCTTTGGGCTCACACTGCCTTGTCAAAGCGGCGAGAGGGTGTGGTCCTCTGTTTCCTGGAGTCCCGGAAGACGTTTCGTGACGCAATTTCTGAGCGTACCAATCCCAGGCCTCCGAGGGCGGGTTCTCGGGATTTGAAATCCAGCGCTGTTGTCTGTGTTGAGGTAGTGAGTGCGGAAGTCGAGTGTAGCTCCAGCCTGTGCCTCTGCGGTTTTACGTGTCACCCTTGCCCCGGCCTCCGTGCGTCTGAGGTGCTGCGAGCCCTGGGGCTCCAGGCCCCTGGGCTTGGAGCCGAGCGGTAGCCACGGCCACGCGGTGCTGCCCTCACTGAGGTAGGTCCTCTGCTCCCTCAGCCTCGCGGACTGTCGTCCCGGCCCCTGCCTGGCTCTTCCGCGTTCGCGATCACTGTCCTAGCGCACGCCTGACTTCGCAGTGTTCGCTCAGCCGCGCGTTGACTTTGCTGCCCTAGCGCTCGAGATCTGTTCGAAAATCAGAAGTCTCCGGGAGCAGTAGTGTGCCAGTCTCCAACTCTTCATCTCCAGACCCAGCATTCATAGAGGCATCCGCTTATGCGTTCTTAGGATTACGTTCGCTTGTTGCAGGCACCTTTACATGTTAGGAACGTCGTTTGAAAAAAAACAGAAAGTCTCTTCATCCTATCCTTAAAGGATAACACTTTACAGTCAGGTGCATTTGTTGTGTATTTTAGAGTTTATATTTTAATCACCCCCCTTCCTCCCTCCAAACCTTCCCTTACACACCTCCCTACTCTCCTTCAAATTCAGTGGTCCATTTTTCACCAATAACAGTTGCAAGTATGTATGTATACACACATGTATATGTAATGTTGCCAGTATGTAGGCTTTTTGTTGTTGTTTTACGGGTTTCTTACGTGCTTATGCTCATAAGCATGTGATTTGGTTTTTTAAAATGTGGCAGGAGCTCATAGGTGGTTAGACGTTCTGCAATTAGATGTGCTGCAAGATTTGTCTTTTGAATATGCCCGGTTTATTCACACAAACATTCCTTATGATATCATGCTAATATAAAAATTAAGCATACCTCTCACCAAGAGGGTAACAGTGTTTGGGTAGAAGTGCTGCTGCAGGGTTCCACTGGGGAATTTGCTGGTAATGATGCTTTGGAAGCCTGAGGGCTGGACCTGCATTTGCTGTGAAATCCTTCAGCTGTGGCAGGCTGGGATATTGCATTGCTCGAGGTCCCAGGAGACACTTGAGAGCAGGACATTGATTTGGTGGTCCTGTGTGGGCCCAGCAACAGTACCTGAAGTTCCTTGGTCACTGAGGCCAAGTTCGCAAGTTCTCTTGCCAATGGCTGTAGACACCATTCCCAAAGTTTCAGATTTTATTATTTTGGGGGGTTTTAGCTTTGCACTCTTAGGGCCCACAGCTTGAGGTTGGTTCACTACCATAGTAATGCCATCTTGGGGTTAGTTCATTAGCACACAGGCCCTGTCTGGTTAGGCTCCTATCTGAGCTTCTGGTGGCTTGCTTCTGAAACCTAGTTCTTTAACTATCATTATTTCAAGTTACAACAAATGACTATTAAGCTATGCAACTATTGACGTGTGGGAGTGGGTGCTGCTGCTGCTGCTGCTGCTGCTGCTGCTGCTGCTGCTGCTGCTGCTGCTGCTTCTGCTTCTGCTGGTTCTTCTTCTTCTTCTTCTTCTTCTTCTTCTTCTTCTTCTTCTTCTTCTTCTTCTTCTTCTTCTTCTTCTTCTTCTTCTTCTCCTTCTCCTTCTTCTTTTTCTTCTTCTCCTTCTAATTAATATCATTATTATTGTTATTTGCATTATGAATGTTTGAACCTAGGGCCTTCCACCTTCCAGTCTAGGCAGGCAGCAAGCATCTGCCACTGGCTGTAACCTCCTGTCTACCTTTTCTTTTGAAGCAGGATCTGTGGTTGACTTTGCTCTGTAGCCCTCTTGGAGGCCTGGAACTTATAGGCCTTGTGCCTCAGGCCAGCTTTTATTTGTTCTTAAAAATTTCTGTCTGTTGGCACGAATTGGGCTTGTTTTCGGCTTATTTGTATTTTTAAAAAAGATTTATTTATTGTATGTATGTGAGCACACTTTCGCTGTCTGCAGACACACCAGAAGAAGATATTGGATACCCTTACAGATGGTTGTGAGCCACAATGTCATTGCTGGGAATTGAACTCAGAACCTCTGGAAGAGCAGTCAGTGCTCATAACAGCTGAGGCATCTCTCCAGCCCCTTATTTGCAATTTTTTTTTTTCTGGGCAAAGTGGCTTTATTAGTGTGGCAGGATCACAACAGGACTTAGGAATTAGCATTGGGGCCCTTCTTCTTGCCAAAGGTGGGCACAACATTGACAAAGCGTCGGTTGTACTGCATTCGCCTCTTGGCCCGACCAGTCTTCTTCTTCTTCTTTTCCTGTTTGGCCACCTTGGGAGTCTGACCTCTCACTTTCCCAGCACGAGCCAGAGAACCATGAACTTTACCTCCCAGCATGCGGCCGGCTACCTCCAGAGTGGTCAGGGCCTCTACACCACACTGGCCTAGGGTGGCCTCATCCTCCAGCGGCGAGCCTGCCAGAAGCACGACTTGATCTTCGGGGGCAATGCCTTCCAGTGAGGCCACATGAGCTTTGATCTGGGCGACCGTCTCCTGGCCGGTCACCTCGAGGGTGTGTAGTTCCTGGGCGCGGACAAAGAGCTGCATGTTGGCTACTTACCCGCGGACGCCGCTGCTGCAACCCCTTATTTGCAATTTTTATTTGAGAAGTATTTCACCAGACTGAGGAACTGAGTGAGGGTAGGCAATCCATCCATACTTTGCCAATTTTCCCTGCCATTGTATAGTCTATTCATTTTTATTTTTGCTGGGTATAGCAGCCTGGCATTTAGAGTCCATGTGACATCTGCCCAGGATCTTCTAACTTTCATAGTCTCTGGTTAGAAATTTCGTGTAATTGTGATAGGTGTCCCTTTATATATTACTTGCTTGGGTTCCCTTACTGCTTTTAATATTATTTCCTTGCTTTGTACAGTTGTGGTTTTGATTATTACATCACAGAAGGAGTTTCTTTTCTGGTCCAATCTATTTGGAGTTCTGTAGGCTTCTTGTATGTTCATGTGTATCTCTTTCTTTAGGTTAGTGAAGTTTTCTCCTATAATTTTGTTGAAGATATTTACTGGCTTGTTAAGTTGGGAATCTTCGCTTCCTTTTATACCTATTATTCATAGGTTTGGCCTTCTCATTGTGTCCTGGATTTCCTGGATGTTTTGGGTTAGGATTTTTTTTTTTTCATTTTGCATTTTCTTTGACTGTTGTGTCAATGTTTTCCATGGTATCTTCTGCCCCTAAGATTCTTTCTCCTATCTTCTGTATTCTGTTTGTGATGCTTGCATCTATGACCCCTGATGTCTTTCCTCAGTTTTATATCTTCAGACTTCTCTCCCTTTGTGATTTCTTTATTGTTTCTATTTCCATTTTTAGATCCTGGATTTATTTTTCAATTCCTTCACCTGTTTGGTTGTGTTTTCCCATAATTCTTTAAGGGATTTTTGTGTTTCCTCTTTAAGGGCTTCTACCGGTTTACCTGTGTTCTCCTGTATTTCTTTAAGGGTGTTATTTATGTCCTTCTTAAAGACCTCTATCATCTTCATGAGATCTTATTTTAAGTCCAGATCTTGATTTTCCTGTTTGATGTGTTATCCAGGACTTGCGCTAGTTGGAGAACTGGATTCTGATGATGCCAAGTAGCCTTTATTTCTGTTGCTTATGTTCATGCGCTTGCCTCTTCCAATCTGGTTATCTCTCATGCTATTTGCCCTTTCAGTCTCTGACTGGATTCTGTCCTTCCTGTGATCCTGGTTGTATCAGAACTCCTCAGAGTACAGCTGTTTCTGTGATCCTGTACTTCTGGGATTCTATGATCCTGGGTGTGTCCGAACTCCTGGGAGTCAAGCTGCCTCTGGGAACCTGAAATCCTGGTGTGACCAAGCTCCTGGGATCATGTGTCAGAGCTTCTTGGAGTCAAGGTTTCTCAGGGTGTTGCAGGAGTGGGTGGTGAGCCTGGGTTTGCTCCAGGCACAGGTGCAAGCCAAAAGGAATCCGTGCCTCCGACTGGTGGGGTTTGGGTTTCCCTGGTTTCTGTGGGGGTCTCAGTCCCACTGGGTTTTCGGAAAGATATTGTGGCCTCGACTGTGATTGTGATCTCCAGTGTGTCAGAGGTCCAGTACTCCTGTTTATGTCTGTCTGATAACCTGAGAGTCCAGGTTCCTCTATGATCCTGTGATCCTGGGCATTTCAGAACACCTCTGATCCTAGGTTTGTTAGAGTGCCTGGGAGTCAGGCTTCCTCTGGGTGTTGTGGGACTGGGTGTGGAGCCAGTACACATGGTCTGCTCAGGACATTGGTTCAGACTGGAAGGAACCTGTGCCGGCTGGTTGTTGGGGGGAGGGGTTCATGTGTCCCTGGATCCTGGGTGACCCAGTTACTCCGGGTTTGGAACAGGTATTGGGGCAGATGTGGCCTCTCTTGTGATCCTGAGTGTGTTAGAGAGCCTAGGAGTTGGGCTTCCTCTGGGTGTTGTGGGACTGGATATGGAGCCAGCACAAGGTCTGCTCAGGTTAGTGCTTCAGACCGGAAGGAACCTCATTATTGCTTCTGACTTAAACTTTTTAAGTACATAAAAGGAAGAACGCTTGCTTGTCATTCTCCTCATGCAAACACTAGATTGGAACTTTAAAGAATTAAATTTGAATAAGTTTCACAGCAGCAGTAAAATAGTTTTATAGCGTGCTCAAGGCCCAGTGTCAGAACCAAAAATGGACAGGAAACTATATCCTGGTTGGCTGTGGAACGGTGGGAAGCAATTAGAGAGAAAGACAGATGGATAATGATGACAGAATTTTTAAATGCAGACATGAAAATACTGAGAACAAATTGAAAGGTAATTACAGAATGCAAATTAGTCAAGTTACTAATTCACATGATTTTTGATTAAGAGGGAGACATAAGCACAGTTTTAAAAAGATAGATGATGGATGATAGATAAATAATAGATACATATTAGGAGAGAGAGAGAGAGAGACAGAGAGAGAGAGGGAGAGAGAGAGGTATACAGACACATAGAGATAGATTATGGACAGATAGGTCAAGATCATTAGAAAGCCTGAAAAGATATACTGTTGGAAAAGATATGGAGGAAAACTGAGGGGAACACATTCCTGTAGCTGTCAAGTAAACCTCAAAAACAGATATTTATAATTCAGAACTTAAGGATATTTTTTTTACTCCTTTTATAGTTTTAAAATTACCTTTATTTATTTACGAGCATCTGTCTGCTTATGTACCATAATACTTGTAGAAGTCAGAGGACAATGTGAGGGAGTTCACTTTCTATCATGTGGTCCCAGAGCTTGAACGTGGGTCCTCAAAGATTGACAGCAAGTGCTTTTACCTGCTGAGCATTGCAAAACTATTTCTTATTTACACTTTGAGTGTTATTCCCTTTCCCAGTTTCCGGGCCAACATCCCCCTAACCCTTCCCCCTTCCCCTCTATATGGGTGTTCCCCTCCCCATCCTCCCCCCATTACCGCCCTCCCCCCAACAATTACGTTCACTTGGAGTTCAGTCTTGGCAGGACCAAGGGCTTCCCCTTCCACTGGTGCTCTTACTGGGCCATTCATTGCTACCTATGAGGTTGGAGCCCAGGGTCAGTCCATGTATAGTCTTTGGGTAGTGACTTAGTCCCTGGAAGCTCTGGTTGGTTGACATTGTTGTTCGTATGGGGTCTCCAACCCCTTCAACCTCTTTCAGTCCTTTCTCTGATTCCTTCAACGGGGCTCCTGTTCTCAGTTCAGTGGTTTGCTGCTGGCATTCGCCTATGTCTTTGCTGTATTCTGGCTGTGTCTCTCAGGAGAGATCTACATCCGGTTCCTGTTGGCCTGCACTTCTTTGCTTCATCCATCTTGTCTAATTGGGTGGCTGTATATGTATGGGCCACATATGGGACAGGTCCTGAATGGGTGTTCCTTCTGCCTCTATTTTAATCTTTGCCTCCCTATTCCCTGCCAAGGGTATTCTTGTTCCCCTCTAAAGAAGGAGTGAAGCATTCGCATTTTGATCATCCGACTTGAGTTTCATGTGTTCTGTGCATCTAGGGCAATTCAAGCATTTGAGCTAATAGCCACTTATCAATGACTGCATACCATGTGTGTTCTTCTGTGATTGGGTTACCTCACTCAGGATGATATTTTCCAGATCCATCCATTTACCTATGAATTTCATAAAGTCATTGTTTTTGATAGCTGAGTAATATTCCATTGTGTAGATGTACCACATTTTCTGTATCCATTCCTCTGTTGAAGGGCATCTGGGTTCTTTCCAGCTTCTAGCTATTATAAATAAGGCTGCTATGAACATAGTGGAACATGTGTCTTTGGTATATGTTGGGGCATCTTTTGGGTATATGCCTAAGAGAGGTATAGCTGGGTCCTCAGGCAGTTCAATGTCCAATTTTCTGAGGAACCTCCAGACTGATTTCCAGAATGGTTGTACCAGTCTGCAATCCCACCAACAATGGAGGAGTGTTCCTCTTTCTCCACATCCTCGCCAGCATTTGCTGTCACCTGAGTTTTTGATCTTAGCCCTTCTCACTGGTGTGAGGTGAAATCTCAGGGTTGTTTTGATTTGCATTTCCCTTATGACTAAAGATATTGAACATTTCTTTAGGTGTTTCTCAGCCATTCAACATTCCTCAGCTGTGAATTCTTTGTTTAGCTCTGAACTCCATTTTTTAATAGGGTTATTTGACTCCCTGCAGTCTAACTTGGATATAAGCCCTCTATCTGTTGTAGGATTGGTAAAGATCTTTTCCCAATCTATTGGTTGCCGTTTTGTCCTAACCACAGTGTCCTTTGCTTTACAGAAGCTTTGCAGTTTTATGAGATCCCATTTGTCGATTCTTGATCTTAGAGCATAAGCCATTGGTGTTTTGTTCAGGAAATTTTCTCCAGTGCCCATGTGTTCGAGTTGCTTCCCCACTTTTTCTTCTATTAGTTTGAGTGTGTCTGGTTTGATGTGGAGGTCCTTGATCCACTTGGACTTAAGCTTTGTACAGGGTGATAAGCATGGATCGATTTGCATTCTTCTACATGCTGACCTCCAGTTGAACGAGCACCATTTGCTGAAAATGCTATCTTTTTTCCATTGGATGGTTTTGGCTCCTTTGTCAAAAATCAAGTGACCATAGGTATGTGGGTTCATTTCTGGGTCTTCAATTCTGTTCCATTGGTCTATCTGTCTGTCTCTGTACCAATACCATGCAGTTTTTATCACTATTGCTCTGTAATACTGCTTGAGTTCAGGGATAGTGATTCCCCCTGAAGTCCTTTTATTGTTGAGGATAGTTTTAGCTGGGTTTTTTTGTTATTCCAGATGAATTTGTAAATTGTTCTTTCTAACTCTTTGAAGAAATGGATTGGTATTTTGATGGGGATTGCATTGAATCTGTAGATCGCTTTTGGTAAAATGGCCATTTTTACTATATTAATCCTGCCAATCCATGAGCATGGAAGATCTTTCCATCTTCTGAGGTCTTCTTCAATTTCTTTCTTCAGAGGCTTGAAGTTCTTATTGTAGAGATCTTTTACTTGCTTGGTTAAAGTCACTCCGAGGTACTTTCTATTATTTGGGACTATTATGAAGGGTGTCATTTCCCTAATTTCTTTCTTGGCTTGTTTCTCTTTTGTGTAGAGGAAGGCTACTGATTTTTTTGAGTTAATTTTATACCCAGCCACTTTGCTGAAGTTGTTTATCAGCTTTAGTAGTTCTCTGGTGGAACTTTTGGGATCACTTAAATATACTATCATATCATCTGCAAATAGTGATATTTTGACTTCTTCTTTTCCAATCTGTATCCCCTTGATCTCCTTTTGTTGTCTGATTGCTCTGGCTAGAACTTCAAGAACTATATTGAATAAGTAAGGAGAGAGTGGGCAGCCTTGTCTAGTCCCTGATTTTAGTGGGATTGCTTCAAGTTTTTCTCCATTTTGTTTAATGTTAGCGACTGGTTTGCTGTATATGGCTTTTACTATGTTTAGGTATAGAATTGAATTCTTATTCTTTCCAGGACTTTTATCATGAAGGGGTGTTGAATTTTGTCAAATGCTTTCTCAGCATCTAATGAAATGGTCATGTGGTTTTCTTCTTTCAGTTTGTTTATATAATGGATCACATTGATGGTTTTCCGCATATTAAACCATCCCTGCATGCCTGGGATGAAGCCTACTTGATCATGGTGGATGATTGTTTTGATGTGTTCTTGGATTCGGTTTGCCAGAATTTTATTGAGTATTTTTGCGTTGATATTCATAACGGAAATTAGTCTGAAGTTCTCTTTCTTTGTAGTGTCTTTGTGTGGTTTAGGTATAAGAGTAATTGTGGCTTCATAGAAGGAATTCGGTAGTGTTCCATCTGTTTCAATTTTGTGGAATAGTTTGAGTAGTATTGGTATGAGGTCTTCTATGAAGGTCTGATAGAATTCTGCACTAAACCCGTCTGGACCTGGGCTCTTTTTGGTTGGGAGACTTTTAATGACTGCTTCTATTTCCTTAGGAGTTATGGGGTTGTTTAAATGGTTTATCTGTTCCTGATTTAGCTTCGGTACCTGCTATCTGTCTAGGAAATTATCCATTTCCTCCAGATTTTCCAGTTTTGTTGAATATAGGTTTCTGTAGTAGGATGTGATGATTTTTTGAATTTCCTCTGTTTCTCTACTTATGTCTCCCTTTTCATTTCTGATTTTGTTAACTTGGACACACTCTCTGTGTCCTCTCGTTAGTCTGGCTAAGGGTTTATCTATCTTGTTGATTTTCTCAAAGAACCAACTTTTGGTTCTGTTGATTCTTTCTATGGTCCTTTTTGTTTCTACTTGGTTGATTTGAGCTCTGAGTTTGATTATTTCCTGCCTTCTACTCCTCCTGGGTGTATTTGCTTGTTTTTTTCTAGAGCTTTTAGGTGTGCTGTCAAGCTGGTGACATTGCTCTCTCCTGTTTCCTTCTGCAGGCACTCAGAGCTATAAGTTTTCCTCTTAGCAGAGCTTTCATTGTGTCCCATAAGTTTGGGTATGTTGTACCTTCATTTTCATTAAATTCTAAGAAGTCTTTAATTTCTTTCTTTATTTCTTCCTTGACCAGGTTATCACTGAGTAGAGCATTGTTCAGCTTCCACGTATATGTGGGCGTTCTTCAGTTATTGTTATTGAAGACCAGCTTTAGGCCGTGGTGGTCTGATAGGACGCATGGGATTATTTCTATCTTTCTATATCTGTTGAGGCCTGTTTTTTGACCAATTATATGGTCAATTTTGGAGAAAGAACCATGAGGAGCTGAGAAGAATGTATATCCTTTTGCTTTAGGATAGAATGTTCTATAAATATCTGTTAAGTCCATTTGGTTCATGACTTCTCTTAGTCTGTCTACATCTCTGTTTAATTTCTGTTTCCATGACCTGTCCATTGATGAAAGTGGGGTGTTGAAATCTCCTACTATTATTGTGTGAGGAGCAATGTGCGCTTTTTTCTTTAGTAAGGTTTCTTTTACGTATGTAGGTGCCCTTGTATTTGGAGCATAGATATTTAGGATTGAGAGTTCATCTTGGTGGATTTTTCCTTTGATGAATATGAAGTGTCCTTCCTTATCTTTTTTGATGACTTTTAGTTGAAAATTGATTTTATTCGATATTAGAATGGCTACTCTAGCTTGCTTTTTCCGACCATTTGCTTCGAAAGTTGTTTTCCAGCCTTTCACTCTGAGGTAGTGTCTGTCTTTGTCTCTGAGGTGTGTTTCTTGTAGGCAGCAGAATCCAGGGTTCTCCATGCGTATCCAGTTTGTTAATCTATGTCTTTTTATTGGGGAGTTGAGACCATTGATGTTGAGAGACATTAAGGAATAGTGTTTATTGCTCCCTGTTACATTCATATTTGGATGTGAGGCTATGTTTGTGTGCTTTTCTTCTTGTTTTGTTGCCAAGATGTTTAGTTTCTTGCTTTTTCTAGGGTGTAGCTTGCCTCCTTATGTTGGGCTTTACCATTTATTATCCTTTGTAGCACTGGATTTGTGGAAAGATATTGTGTAAATTTGGTTTTGTCATGGAATATCTTGGTTTCTCCATCTATGTTAATTGAGAGTTTTGCAGGATACAGTAACCTGGGCTGGCATTTGTGTTCTCTTAGGGTCTGTATGACGTCTGTCCAGGATCTTCTGGGTTTCATAGACTGTGGCGAGAAGTCTGGTGTGATTCTGATAGGTCTGCCTTTATATGTTACTTGACCTTTTTCCCTTACTGCTTTTAATATTCTTTCTTTATTTTGTGCATTTGGTGTTTTGACTATTATGTGACAGGAGGAGTTTCTTTTCTCCTCGAATCTATTTGGAGTTTTGTAGGCTTCTTGTATGGCTATGGGTATCTCTTTTTTTAGGTTAGGGAAGTTTTCTTCTATGATTTTGTTGAAGATATTTACTGGTCCTTTGAGCTGGGAGTCTTCACTCTCTTCTATACCTATTATCCTTAGGTTTGATCTTCTCATTGAGTCCTGGATTTCCTGTATGTTTTGGACCAGTAGCTTTTTCTGCTTTACATTATCTTTGACAGTTGAGTCAATGATTTCTATGGAATCTTCTGCTCCTGAGATTCTCTCTTCCATCTCTTGTATTCTGTTGGTGAAGCTCGTATCTACCGCTCCTTGTCTCTTCTTTTGGTTTTCTATATCCAGGGTTGTTTCCATGTGTTCTTTCTTGATTGCTTCTATTTCCATTTTTAATTCCTTCAACTGTTTGATTGTGTTTTCCTGGAATTCTTTCAGGGATTTTTGTGACTCCTCTCTATGGGCTTCTACTTGTTTATTTATGATTTCCTGGAATTCTTTCAGGGATTTTTGCGATTCCTCTCTGTAGGCTTCTACTTGTTGTGTAAGGGAGTTCTTCACGTCTTTCTTGAAGTCCTCCAGCATCATGATCAAATATGATTTTGAAACTAGATCTTGCTTTTCTGGTGTGTTTGGATATTCCGTGTTTGCTTTGGTGGGAGAATTGGGCTCCGATGATGCCATGTAGTCTTGGTTTCTGTTGCTTGGGTTCCTGTGCTTGCCCCTCGCCATCAGATTATCTCTAGTGTTACTTTGTTCTGCTATTTCTGATAGTGGCTAGACTGTCCTATAATCCTGTGTGACAGGAGTGTTGTAGACCTGTTTTCCTGTTTTCTTTCAGCCAGTTATGGGAACAGAGTGTTCTGCTTTCGGGCATGTAGTTTTTCCTGTCTACAGGTCTTCAGCTGTTCCTGTGGGCCTGAAGAGTTCCTGTGAGTCAGAAATGTGGGCTGCGTGTAGTCTCTTCTGGCTTCCCAAGCTTGTCTGCCTCTCTGAAGGTTTAGCTCTCCCTCCCACGGGATTTGGGTGAAGAGAGCTGTTAATCCAGTCCCTTTAGGTTCCGGAGGTGTCTCGGGCGCAGGGGGTCTGCAGCTCCAGTGCACCTATCTACCGTTTCCCAGAGGCCGTATACAGTTTCCTCTTGGGGCACGGATGTGGGCAGGGGTGGGCAGTATTGGTGGTCTCTCCCACTCTCCCACTCTGCAGTCTCAGGAGTGCCCACCTGTCCGGGCAGTGAGCTCTCTCTCCCAAGGGGTTCGGGAACAGTGAGCTGCGGGCTGGGCTCCACGAAGTTTGGAATCCAGCTAGAAACCGGAAGTGAGAATGGCTAAGATCAAAAACTCAGGTGACAGCAAATGCTGACGAGGATGTGGAGAAAGAGGAACACTCCTCCATTGTTTGTGGGATTGCAGAGTGGTACAACCATTCTGGAAATCAGTCTGGAGGTTCCTCAGAAAATTGGACATTGAACTGCCTGAGGACCCAGCTATACCTCTCTTAGGCATATACCCAAAAGATGCCCCAACATATAAAAAAGACACGTGCTCCACTATGTTCATCGCAGCCTTATTTATAATAGCCAGAAAATGGAAAGAACCCAGATGCCCTTCAACAGAGGAATGGATACAGAAAATATGGTGCATCTACACAATGGAATATCACTCAGCTATCAAAAACAATGACTTTATGAAATTCGTAGGCAAATGGATGGAACTGGAAAATATCATCCTGAGTGAGCTAACCCAATCACAGAAAAACACACATGGTATGCACTCATTGATAAGTGGCTATTAGCTCAAATGCTTGAATTACCCTAAATGCCTAGAACACATGAAACTCAAGACGGATGATCAAAATGTGAATGCTTCACTCCTTTTTTAAAAGGGGAACAAGAATACCATTGGCAGGGAATAGAGAGGCAAAGATTAAAACAGAGACAGAAGGAACACCCATTCAGGACCTGTCCCACATGTGGCCCATACATATACAGCCACCCAATTAGACAAGATGGATGAAGCAAAGAAGTGCAGGCCAACAGGAACTGGATGTAGATCTCTCCTGAGAGACACAGCCAGAATACAGCAAAGACATAGGCGAATGCCAGCAGCAAACCACTGAACTGAGAACAGGAGCCCCGTTGAAGGAATCAGAGAAAGAACTGGAAAGCTTGAAGGGGCTCGAGGCCCCATATGAACAACAATGCCAACCAACCAGAGCTTCCAGGGACTAAGCCACTACCTAAAGACTATACATGGACTGACCCTGGACTCTGACCTCATAGGTAGCATTGAATATCCTAGTAAGATCACCAGTGTAAGGGGAAGCCCTGGGTCCTGCTAAGACTGAACCCCCAGTGAACGTGATTGTTGGGGGGAGGGCGGCAATGGGGGGAGGACGGGGAGGGGAACGCCCATAAAGAAGGGGAGGGGGAAGGGTTAGGGGGATGTTGGCCCGTGAACCGGGAAAGGGAATAACACTCGAAATGTAAATAAGAAATACTCAAGTTAATTAAAAAAAAAAAAAAAAAAAAAAGAATAAGAGGTAAGCTACTCTCAGAGAAAAAAAAGAAAAAAAAAAAAAGAAACCGGAAGTGTCTTGTCCTAGAGGAATTTTGCCTTTGTGTGTCCTGAGACCACCAGTGAGGTCGTTTGGAGCAGAAAGGTTGGTCTTACCTGTGGTCCCGAGGCTCCAGAACTTAAGGATATTAACTATGTTATTTGTTGGATGGGCCTTTTTTTTAAATAGGCAGTTTTGAATGCCAAGTTGTTCTTCTCATGAAAAATGATGAAAATTATAATTTAATAAAAACATTAAATATTAATATGGTTTGTGAGCTATATATTCTCGTGTTGATAAGGACCTGTTAAGCCTCTTAATGGTATAATGTTGTGTGGAATATTGGTAAATTTTTTAAAGGGACCAAACTGATAAAAGTTGATTTCATTACAGGTTCTCTGGACTCCTTCTGAAGTTCTGTCTGGAATTTTGTGTTGATTGAACTTTCTATAAGAAGAATTTTGTCACCACTGTCCTATCAAGATGATTTTAACACCATTGAAACATTCAGGAATTCATTTGTCTTCTGGGACATTGCAAAGAAGAAATATACCTCTAGATGCAGTCTTTATTGACAGCATCCCTTCAGGCACACTTACTCCTGTGAAAGACTTGGTGAAATATCAGAAGTCCTCTCTAAAATTGAAGGTCCATCAAAATAATCAGTTATTAGAAACAACAACTTCTAACAATAAAAATATATTTCAATCCACCATGCTATCAGGGACTACCCCTTTAAACCGCTCTTTTGATGTCAGTGTTATAAAGCCCAACATGGATAGATTAAAAAATGAAACGATTTATGAATCACCACAAAAAATCTTTCAAAGAATGAAAGAAAAAGTACAGCGTGACAAAGAAGAACTGTCAAGGATCAGTTCCATGTTGGCATCACCAAAATGTGAACATAAAGTCTTTCCTCTTAACAGAGACAAGGAGACTCGGTTGCAACATACCTATATCTGTGAGGAAAAAGAAAAATCATTCCAATCCAATAACCCTTCATTGGAAGGTTAGTTTGATTATGTAAGGGCTTAAAATGTCATTTTAACTGTTTATTTGTCAGTTTTAAGATCTTGGTTATAATAATGAACAGAGTACCAAAATGTCTTCTTATATTCCAGTGAAAATAATTTTTATGGTAGGAAGAAGAGAGAAAACTGCAGACATGGTATCAAATTCCAGCATGTAGATTGGCCTCAAATTTTAAAGTCCCTTGATTTCTGGGATTACAGGAATATATATCATGCTGCGTTACTTGATAAATGCATGTCGTATGTGTATGAACACAATGCATTACTTGATATATATTATCATGTAGAATATGTATAAATATTACACTGTGTGTACATGGGAGTGTGGGAATCAGTAGTAGGATTTATGAGCAGATAAAGTTCCTGTCTTTGAGATTCTGATGACTCTCTCTAATGTGCACACATAAAAATGATCTTTTTCTCCTCTGGTACAAATTTTCAGTGTTAATTCTCTTTATCAAAAAATGCTCACTTCTGTATTTAAAATGCATTAAATGTAAAGATTTAGAATATAAATCAGAATAAAATACAAATAGCACTGCTAATCTTTATCTAGTTTACAAACTTTCATTTCTTTAAAGGCATAACCATTCTGTCGAAAGCTGGGCATAGTGATATATTTGGGTAATCCCAGTATTCAGGAATATTCTAGAGACCAAGCTAGACTACGTAATGAGGCCCTAATGAAAAAGGGTCAAAGGGATATAAATTTTTGTTGAATTTGCAATTAGGTCTCAATTTTTTTTTTTTTATTTTAAAGGGTAGGTTCAAACTCCTTAATTGTTTGTTCATGCCCCTAGAACCAGCCACGTGAGGGGACCTGTGGTCAGCCACTTAGGACCTTGGCACTCTCTGGTACACAGTAGGGTAGAATGTGTTGTTAATCCAAAATCTGAGTAAGGCAGACAGCTCCCATGGCTTTTGAAGACTATATTCTAATCTTTGATACTGCTTGTACTAGGAGGATCACAGCCCAAGACTGCTTACAGATGTGTAATAGTATATTTTTGTCTTGAAAAGGCAAATTACAATTTGGAAATCATTGTTTTTTTCCCCTCAGCATAATGTAAGTATAGAATGTAAAGTGAAGGCAAGAGGAGATAGAAAAGGGAAATGTTTTTAAAATTAATTTATTTCCATTTTATGTGCATTGGTGTTTTGCTGTATGCATATCTATATGAGGTGTCAGACCTTGGAGTTAAAGACAGTTGTAAGCTGCCATGTGAGTGGTGGGATTTGGACCTGGGTCCTCTGGAAAAGCAGTCAGTGCCCTCAACCACTGAGCCATCTCTCCAGTTAACCAATTCCCTCCTTGTCCCCTCAGCCCACCCCAACCCCACCTTTCTGACAGGGTTTCTCCATGTAGCCCTAGCTGTCCTGGAACTTCAAGCTGGCCTCCAGCTCAGAGATCTGTCTGCCTTATCTCATGAGTACTGATTAAAAGACCAGCTAAAGGGAAATTTTTATGTCACTGTTACTTATTATGAAAGCATACTACACTGGTCTGAAGACCTCCCTGTTTCAAAAGTGCCAACCTACAAACACCTACAAACTCCTCTAGAATCATCAAACATTTCCAGTGTCTCAGTAACTGTTCTTTTGCTGTGAAATGACACCATGATCATGGCAACTCTTATAAAAGAAAGTGTGTAATTGGGAGCTTGCTTATAGTTTCAGAGGCTTAGTCCATTATCACCTTGGTGGGGTGCATGGTGGCACTCAGGCAGGCTCTGAAGCAGTAGCTAAGATCTACATCCTGATCCAGAGAGAGAGAGAGAGAGAGAGAGAGAGAGAGAGAGAGAGAGAGAGAGAAAGGGAGAGAATGAGAGAGAGAGAAAGAGAGAGAGGGAGAGAGGGAGAGACTGAGACAGAGACAGAGACAAGAGAGAGATAAGACAGAGACTGGACTTGGCATAGGCTTTTGAAACCTTAAAGCCCACCCCCAGGGATATACTTCCTCCAACAAGGCCTTCTAATCATTTCAAATAGAGGCACTCCCTGGTGACTTAAGCATTCAAATATATGAGCTTATGGGAGGAAGATGGAGGGGAATCATTCTTATTTAAACCACCACACCCAGCAAATGAAAGATTCAACATCAGCAGGAAACGAAAACAGAAAGGTACAATTTAAGTTATGGTGGATTCTTGTGTGTTGTTGTTTTTATATGTTTGCAGTTGTCATTTTGCCAGTTACTTCAAAGTATTCTTAAATGTTCTAGATAGTTTTCAGTGGGCAATAAGAACTAATTCTGCACCTTGAGCTATAAAAGTAGGTTTGGTGATGCATGCCTTTAATCTCATCAGTCAGGAGGCAGAGGTAGGTTTGATGGTCTAAATAGTGAGTGCCAGTATAAACCAAAGCTATATATATATAGAAAGATTGTCTTAAAAAGAAACAAAAAACTAGAGATACTTAAATTGAACTTGACGGTGGACTATTCTTGGTTTTTTTGGTTGTTTTTTTTTTTTTTTTTTTTTTTTACATTTTTCCCATCTTTATTAAATTGGGTATTTCGTATTTACATTTCAAATGTTATTCCCTTTCCCGGTCTCCAGGCCAACATCCCCCTAGCTCCTCCACCTCCCCTACTATATGGGTGTTCCCCTCCCCATCCTCCCCCCATTACTGCCCTCTCCCCAAGAATCCTGTTCACTGAGGGTCCAGCCTTGGCAGGACTAAGGGCTTCCCCTTCCACTGTTGCTCTTACTAGGCTATTCATTGCTACCTATGCAGTTGGAGCCCAGGGTCAGTCCATGTATAGTTTTTGGGTAGTGGCTTAGTGAGGGTGGACTATTCTTAATGTGGTTTCTTTTTAATATAAGCAGTTTAAACCTTTTTATTTCCATAGAACCTTTCAATAATGGTGTGTGTATGTGTGTGTGTGTGTGTGTTGTTGTTGTTGTTTACTTTTGGCAGATCCTCCAGTTCTGAACCAAGAACAGAAATATGTTTTAGCTTCATGCATTTCAAGGAAGGCATTAACTAGAGCCCAGTTTGGCAGACAAGTTCTTCATTCAAAAGAGAGTCCTGTTAAAACCACTGTGTCCAAAAAGAACACATTTGTTTTGGAAGGCATTGATTCTACTTATGAAAAGTTTGAAAGTACTGATGTGAGCACCATTAGTACTATTTGTGTTCCTATTAAGAATCATAGCCAGTTGACTACTTCTAATAATGATATGACAACAGAAAATACAGCAAAAGAAGATATTACAGAACAAAATGATAAAACGACATCTAGAAGGACTGTTCTTCAAGATCCCATAAGGAATACATCTGAAATTATATGTGCAAATCCAAGACTCAATTCAACAATATCTGGCCAACCTCAAAGAAAGCTTACAAAGCTTGAAACTATTGTAGGTGAAGTAAAAAAATATCAGGTAGGGAGACATTTACGGCAAGTATTTATTCCTGTTTTAATTGCCCCTTATCTCTGTTTCTCAGAAATTTAGACTCTCCGTAGGCTTTACTTCTTGTTTTATTATTGACAGTAGTCACTATAAGCCTAGTGAAAAGACAGGCCTGAAAGTAAGGAGACTCCATTGGTAATTCTTACTTTGCTCTATTGATGGCTGTAAACTTCACTTATGCTTGGAAGGGATGAACACTGACATTGCCCCTTCTTGTATTCTGACTTTTGAAGAATGATTAACATTTGAAATAGAAAGGAATTATAACAGCTAAAGAGTTGAGATTTTTCTTGATGAAAGTTATATAAGATGAGCAGTAAAATACTTTAAAGCATCTAACTATGTTACATTAAGATACATTTTTGAGGGAAATGTACTGTCAGTTCAAGAAGAAATACAAACATGTATGAAACAGGCTTGATCTTCCAGCACTGAACAAAGAAAAACAACAATGTAAATTTCTAATTATTGTCCATTAAGTTTTAAGTAGGTAGTAGTGGGTATCCAATTGAGATAGTATGTAATTCTATCTATCTTAGTTTTAGAAATGATGAAGTGGTTGCAGTTTTATAATCCCAGTTATTTGATACAAAAAATATTCAATGTTTGACATAATGATAAAAAATTTAGATATTCGGGGTTGGGGATTTAGCTCAGTGGTAGAGCGCTTGCCTAGGAAGCACAAGGCCCTGGGTTCGGTCCCCAGCTCCGGGAAAAAAAGAACCAAAAAAAAAAAATTTAGATATTGACTTAAATGTATTAAGTTTGAATAAAAGTATTCTAAGATTTCCTAGAACTTCTTTGTCTGTACCAGGCCTGTTTATACCAGTTACCATAAGAACTTTAAGACTTCCAGGGCTCAAATCCATATTCTGTATATTCCACACCTCTGACCTAGTCTCTCATTCATCCTCAGTTCTTCACTATATTGTTCCCTCTTCAACTTGAGATCTATTATCAATATCCTGTCATCTATGTCCTATGAATATTTTTACCCTGCTCTAACTGAAATGGGCCATCTACAAACAACCTCCTTGGTTCCTTTTTCTTTAGTGACCTCTCTCCTGCTTTTACCCTCTACTCTTTAACCCTGTCATACCTCATTATTTGCTAGCACGTGAACGTGTACCAGATTCTCAGTGTAGAAGCATCTTGTGTTACTATCATTACCCCTTTACTAATCATGATCCCTCTTCATCAATATTCTTACATCACTAAGATAGCCTTTGGTTATCCTATTTGCGTATCCTTCATTACCATTTCCATCCTGTGCAGATCTCCATTGTTTGGTTATAACCATTATAGGCTAACTCTCCACTGTTGCTCTAGGAAGTTCCGGTTGCAGAAGAAAACATTAAGCCTCTGGTTTATGAATCTCTAAACTTACTTTTTATTCCTTCTTGCTTACCCCTTTCAAGTTATTGTGCTTTTTATGCTACCAATTTAGGGCTTTTAAATTTGTTCTTTGATTAGAAAAATCTTATAAATCTGGTTGCTTGTTCTTTATTTTATTCAGCTCACTGCTCTAAGACCTTTCTTAACTTACTGTCTTAAACCACCTTTGTATGCCTTTATTTAGTCATTGTAACTATGTGTTTGTTTGTTTGTTTGGGTATCACCTCCTTCCTTCTTACTTCTACTTCCCTCCAGTATGGTCTCACACACAGGCAATGCTTAACCATAAAGGCAGCCATTTTATTTCTTGTTGAATCCCCAATGTCTATAAAAGTGTGCCTGTAGCTCAAATGTTTTAAAATGTATATTTTAAATAAGCAGTAGAGCATAAGATTCTAGAGACTGAGTTTGATTTGTAACCCATTTATGCCGCTAGTCATATATTATAGGAAAGTTACTTAGATATATTTTTCAATTTATTTTTTCTGTAAAGTGGAGATGGTACTTGCCTGCTAGAGTTGTAAAGATAACCTGAATTGGTGAATCTAAGGTACATGGAACACTTTCTCATATTTCCTATTACCTACCTGTAAGTCCAAATGTGAAGAAGTAGTATTAATCCTACTCTTCTAATCATTTTTTCAGGGATTTGTGCTATACCATTGAGCTATATCTCCATATATCTATATTTTAAAAGGATAATTAAGAAATGCAATACCGGAGACGGTCCTCCCATTTTAGCATCTTGGTTCAGTTTAAAGATTCTGGGGAATTTGTCTTTCTATAAAAATGTGTACTTTTATTTAAAGTAAAGGGTCACCCATTATATTAATTTTGACTTTAGTTCTACTTAGAAACATCTTAAATTTTCATCTTAAATTGTTATGAATTATAAATGTTTTTACTACAGTGTTCATAGAGAATTTTACATTTTAATGGCATTTTACTTACACTAAAGTCATTTTCTGAGCTATTCAGCTGGTTACTTGGGAATAGAATTGAATCTTTATTGCTAGCTGTGTCCTTTATAGAAACAGAAATTGTCATTCAAACTGAGCTTAACAAAAATATACTCTTAATGTTTTTGGAGTCAAGGTATATAATAGATTTAGCATTTTCATCCCTCTAAGTTGCCATGTTTTCTATACAATTTGGTGGTTGGATGTATATGTTAGGATTCACCTCCTTCTTTTGGCTAAGCTGTTTTGTATGAGTATTTAAAATGTGATTCTTCTGTATTACAACCTCAGTTAAGTTTCTGTGTTTTTCCCTTTCTTTCAATACTGTACTTTTAACAATTGGTGCTTCAAATGGGCTGATTCTTATTTAGATGGCTACTTAGAAATCACTAGGATTACTTAGGACTTTTCTTGTAATTCACGTTTTCTAATGCTAAATGCTAATTGTAATGCTGTGTGCAAGTAGTATAAGAAATATGTTCTTTTTTTATGCTTGATTAGGTAGTCAAGCTACAGGAATGGATGATTAAAGTCATCAATAATAATACTGCTATATGTGTAGAAGGAAAGTTGGTGTAAGTATAACATTTAAATGTTCTTTTAATAATGGTTAAGTTGGCTGTATGTAAGTGATGAGTGACAATAGTGTCTTCCTACAAAACATGTTCTCATGAGGTTATAAGCTGAAGGCAAAAGCAAAACATGGCAGGCGTCAGTCCCTTGCTCAAGTTACTTGCTGTAAATTACTGATCCATGAGAGGATCAGAATTATTTAAAGCCCTAAGGCAGTTACTTGTTAATTGACACTTTGGGTTCTTAGAAGGGAAAGCATTGTCAGACAATAGACTTTAACTCTGGTACTCCGTTCTACTTCTGAGAACCAGCTTCTCCATAGTAAACAACTTATGCGGACACAGTGTCAATTATAACAGCTTCAAGGTTGAATGTATAAAGTCTACTGGTCTACTCTGTCTTACTGCCATACCCCTTTCATGTCTTAAGGTGCAGCATAGATTACCTTTACAGGGATCCCACTGGTACTGCTTACTACCAGTGTTACTTGAACAAATTACTTCTACTCTATGAAGATCAACTTCTTAAATTAGTACAATGATAATAATAATATTATTAATATTATGGAAAGGCATTTCTTGTTTTGAGAGTGTATCATGTAGCCCAGGCTAGCCTTGGGTACTATACTTGAAGATGACTTTCAATTCATGCTTAGTGCTCAGCTTTGCTATAGGTAAAGAATTAAGTGAATTAATATTTGCAATATTAAAGGACCATGCCTTTTAGAGTATGATTTAAATATTAAATGAAGCTGTGGGCTGTGGTGGCCTACTACCCCAGTGGCAGAGGTGGGTGAATCTCTGTGCGTTTGAAGTCAGCTTGATCTACATAGTTCCAGGATAACCTGGGCTACGTAGAAAGACCATATCTCAATAACACCAAAACCAAAAACAACCCAAAAAACAAACAACAACAAAAAAAACCCCATGCCCCCCCAAACCACAATAAAGCAAAAAAAAAAAAAATCAAAGCTAAGTATTAAGGTATAGTATCAGTTTAACCCCATTTGAGTTAATTGAGAGAACTTCTTTATAGCATGAGTATGTTTACCTGTTATATGAAAAATGCTCAGCACTTACCTACTGGTTTCATTTAATGATGTATGAAGAATAGATTTCTGGGTTAGTGATTTGCTACTTTGTTTTTCCTTAATTAGACCCTCTATACAAAATAGAAGGTAAAAACATTTGCCTGTGTATTTATATTTAAAAATAGATGCAAAAACTTTTAAACTTAGATAGATCTACTTGACATTTTTGAACATGAAGCAGGAGGGAGGAAGTTGGGTGCACATGTAATCTATAATCTCAGGTAGTGGGAGGGTGTAAAAGTCCAAGGCTATCTTGGGTAACATAGTAAGACCCAAGAGCCAGCAAGATGGCTCAGAGGGCGGAACCTGCTGCAAGGTTGTACAACCTTAGTGTGATTCCCGTCCCATATGTTGGTAGTAGAGAACTGGTTCCCAGAATCTGTTTCATATGATTTCATGATAGACGCACACAAAGTAAATATGGGGGAAAAAATCCAGCCAGACACCATCTGAATAAATTAAAATAACATTTATACAAAAAGCCAACAAAAATGTGAAGAAAAGGGCTACCAAAATTTTTTGAAGGCTTAAGAACTATTAGGCCGAAACATCAGATATTGCCAGCAGCAAATGTTTGTTGGCATTTGCTAATGCTCTGTCTTATATGAGGTATATAGATTGATTGATCACGGTAGAGTTTCTTGACGTAGACTATGAGGATCATATTAACCAAGCAGTTGAATTCTGTACTGGATAGCCCTCAGGTGCTTTGTAATTAGATTAATAATGTTATTGTTGTGGTAACTAAGAGTACAAAAAGAGTGCTTCCTTGTTGGAGTGGAAGTCAAAATCAAGACTGCCTCTCCCTATGAAGCTGTAGTTGGCATGGAACTTAGTATGTAGAACAAGCTGGTCTCAAACCTCAAGCAGTCTTCCTGCTTTTATATACAAGGTGTTAAGATTACACATACCTGGGTCAAAGTCAGTAATTCATTATAAGTTTGTATGCTTTTATATACAGTTCCTGGTACAGTATAAATATTTTGACCTTACTAAACTTATATTCTTTTTTCCTCTAGAGATATGACTGATGTTTATTGGCATAGTAATGTAATCATAGAGCGGATTAAATACAATGAACTTAGGACATTATCAGGCAACACATATATATTAAAAGGAATGCTAGACCAGGCTTCCATGAAAGAAGCAGGTAAATGGGTATCATTATTAGTTAAATCTTTTCATAGCTTCTCCTCTTTCCTAACTAAATCCCAGGACCATAAATTGACCCTACACCTTGTAATGTCCCACAGCATCACGGCATTTATCACTCCTCTCAGTATACTCCTAGTACTGACTTCTCATTGCAGTTCAGCTTTGCTTGTCTCTTCACAAACAAGCCTGCTGTCTCTATTTCTAATATTCCGATTCCATTTTATCACATGACTCAATCCCTCAGGTTCTCATGACCTGTAGAACTACCCACTTTTGAAATTGCTGTCCTCTCTTTTTCCTCCCATTAATATGTTTAACTACTTTTTCTGTGATACCAGTGTAGCAAAGAATTTTACTTCTTGGGTTTGCTTTTTCTCTTATACACTAGAGATCCAGTGTGTAATGATGAATTTTTATTTTCCTAACTGATGGGTCCTCAGTACTCCAGCAGTACTTAGCAAATAGCACACCATAAGTACACATTTCTTGACCGACAATGAATTAGAGAGACCTCTTTAAAAATCTAGGCTTTTGGATGATTTAATTTTCTTATTTTTTAAATTAAAATAATTTTGTATTTATTTTGCTCATTGTTAAATAGGATATCCCTGTTATCTCATAAGAAAATTTATGTTTGGATTCCCGAGAAAGTGGAAGGAATACATTGATGATTTTCTAGAACAATTAAGGTAAACTGTCTCAATTTTTTAAAATCAGCTTTATCAAGGTAAAAGTTATGGGTCCCTAAAATTTTAGATACAACATATAATGTACCTTTTCAAATGTATATGTTTATGTAACCAATGTTTTTGGTTATGTAACCAAAGTGGTTTTTAGCTTGCTGGGTTTTTGTGTTTGTGTGATAGTTTTGAAGATTTTTGTGATCTTAGTAGTTTTAGAAATAAAATAAAATTTATTAGAATTTCTGTCATGTTGAGTAAATTTAAAAAGAAAATAAAATTGGAGATACATTTCTAAGGAGAATTCATTAATCGCCTACCCTTTGGATGGTGTAGTTTCTCCATTAATTTTCGGTAGTTTTTGAGTACCTACCAGATATTTAGCAGACACCGAGAGAAAAATTTATTAATTCTTGTTCTTCAGGAGCTAGTAGAAGATATAGAGCTTTAAACTTGATCTGAGTACAGGTAACTTATCCTAGGAATCAGTGATTGTTTCTTCCCGGAAAGTACCAGAAGGTATTTTCTAGACATGTTGCTTCTTTTCTCGACTGTTTAACTCCATCTTTTCAACAGAAAAGCAACTATAGATAGTGTAACTTGAATGAACATGGGTGTGTTCAGTAAACCTTACTTAAAAAAATAGTTTCCTAGTTAACTATTAAACAATAGTGCTGTTTAATCCTTGCCTCACATTTGCTAGGTAAGTACTTTATTTCTGGAAACTCTTTGTCATATAGTTTTCTTAAGTCAGATTACATATTTTTGTTTGTTTGTTATTTTAAAGTATTTGTTTGTTTTGAGAAGGGTCTCATGCAACAGGTTAACCTCACTATGTAGCCCAGTCTGGCCTTAAACTCTTTGATTATCCTGTTTGTGAGTTGAGCTTTTCTTCTCTCTCTCTCTCGCTCTCTCTCTCTTTCTCTATCTCTCTCCCCCTCCCTCTTTTCTTTTTGAGAACTAATATTTGAGAAAACAGTAACACAATTGTTGTTTTAGGGCCGAAGAAAAGAACAAGAATAAAACCAGACAGAAAACTGCAAGATTCCAAGAGAAACAAAAATCAATAAAAAATGATGCAGAAGATAAACAAACAGATATCCTCCGAAAGGCCAGCGTCACTTATGACCTTAATGATGATAGCTTAGGTATGTTTGAATTTTTCTTTGTTGCTGAAGTGGTAGAGTCTTACATAAACTTAATACGGTTTGTAGTGTGTGATGTGTGGCGTGGTGCTCTTTGACTGATTAGGACATTAAAATTCCTTTTTTTTCATTCTAAGGTGACTGCGTGCAGACTGCTGCTTCATTGTTCTTTTTATTTCATAAAATAAATCTTTAATCACAATCCCAAACTCCCAATGAGAGACTATATTTAGACTACCAGCAATCTTGTAGTAGAGACAAGTATCTATATTTGCTTTTATGGAGGGACTTGCATATATCCTTGAGTGACAAGTGCTATAAAGGTTGGTAGAACTGTTATGTCAGCTTTTTTACCATTATAATCCACATCTCACATGATCCCACCTTCACAAATAATGTATGAAGATGAAAAGTTACTGAAATCCTTTGTGTACATTTCTTGGAATTTTACCTTAACTTTGTAGCTAAGAGGTGTACAAATTTTTTAAATTTCTGAGAATTACACATTATTTTTGCTAAAGCAGTGGCACTCTGTTAATATACTACATTTCTCTAATGGTGTTATGTCATTTAAACTCCTTTTCTTCTGGAAATTTATGTATCTTTTTTAACTCAAAGACAGCAATAATTTAAAAGTGTAAATGATTGCAGAAATTTCACTTACCAGAGCTTTAGTTCTTTCTCAATCTTTCCTTTTTACAAAAGTCATCAATTTTTCTTAGTTTGACTGACTGTTTATTATCATTTCTAGAACATTTTGAATCTTCTAGAATCCTGGGATTATTATTACTTGCTATTACTTCCATCCTACTGCCTTTTCTACTCCTAAATGAAAAATAATGCTGGGTCGCTTTTTTAGAGAAGTGATCTGATTTGTAACTGTGATTATTGGAAATGTTATAAAAAAACATGTGTCAAGTAGGAGGGAATACAAATTTAAAAGATTATAGTTTGATAAACTATTTAATATGCTATCTATGCAATATGAAAAACCAAACCATTTAAAGTGTCTTCTATGAACCTTGCTTCATGCTAGAAATTTAGGGGTGAATAAGGTTTGGCATCTCCTTTTAGAAAGTACTGTTTAAGAGTACATACTATAATTGCATCCTTTTTCTAAGACGATGCACTATATCTTTTATTTTATGATACTTTAGGATATTATTTTATGAAGTTTTAGGTATTAATTACATTGTGATTATTTTTGTTGTCGTCAGTATATTATTATCTTTCTATGAGGAAATAACAAGAACCACTGCTAGAAAGATGGCTCAGTGGCTAAGAGCATGGACTGCTCTTGCTGAGAGCCTACTTTTGTTCAGCTCCCAGTACCCTTATTAAGCAGCTCAAAGATGCCTGTGTCTCTAGCTCCAGGGAACCCAGCACCCTTCTCTGGTCTCTGCAGGCATTACGTGTGCACAAATCCACACAGAGACATACATATGTATAATTAAAAGTTAAAAAAAAAACAACCTTTAACTATCTAACATTAAACAGTAAGGTTATAAACATAATCTTATAAAATGCCAATTCATGATCCTTTAAGATGGCACAGTTGTATTTTAATTGTCTAACATGTAATCTTTCATATTTAGTGATGAAATCACTATCATAGTATTTATATCATAGTATTGGAGCTTAAAAACTATCTCTGCTATAATAAGCATATTATGAAGGATTTATTAGAATATTAGCTTCCTATACTATACAGTAATCTCTAGGGTTAGGGCCATTTATGTTGTGTCTTACAGTTCCTAAAAGAGTAATAAAATACCTTTAAGGCCAGATATTCTGGCACATACCTGTAATCCTAGAATTTAGGAGGATGAAGCAGGAATTAAATTTTCTCCTTTAAAGTAAGTCTGGTTTATAGAGTAAAGCCCAATCTCAAAAAGCAAGAATAACAACTCAAAGTCCTTACACTTTCTATGAATCTTTTAAACTAATTTTTAAACTAGTGTTTGTATGTGTATGATGGGTGTGAGTGTGGGTACCATGAGCCACAGCAGTCCTATGAAAGAAAAAGTGAATATTCTCCACGAAATAATGTAAAACATGATTTTGCTGGAAATAGTGTGGATTTAGTTATACATGAAGTATATAAATTAACTGAAACATAATTTCATACACATAATGAAATAAGAGAAATAATCACTAGCTTTCTATTTAGTTGATATGCAGTTAGGTGGTATAGGATATGTGAATTCATAAAATATTTATACTGTACCATTCTGTTTTTAGATATAACAAGAGGTTCAATGTAGGTATAAACAATATGATTGTTCTTTTTTATTTTAGGATAATAAAAGTGATTTGAACTAAACCGTACTTTGGAAGAATGGTCTGTGGTACAAAAAATATTTTATTATAATCAAATTGCAATGAATAGTTAGCTTTTTAATGTGGAAAAGCTGTGTATCTTTTGTCCTTCCACTTTTCTCTCCCTCCTTGATCCTCCTTTCAAACTCTTTTTATTCCTTTATTTTCTTTCTTTCTATCCTCCCCCCTTCTCTTCCTGAAATAGTGTTTTTATATTGTCAACACTCCATCTTCTTTAGTCTCTAGGATGTTGAAAATACAGGCATGGACCACCATACTCTGTTGAAAAACAGCTAATCTTTTATATAATTATCTAATGTTCCATCTTTGAATCCACAGAAATGAAGAAAAATGAGAACAGTGGGTTGCCAGGAGCTGCAGAAATAAACATCAGTTATAACAGTTGTCAAAATAAGCGTGAGTTAAGGCTCCTACATAACCAAGTAAGTTATACTATTTGTCTTAGTTAGGGTTTCATTATTATGAAGAAACACCATGACCATGACAACTCATAAATGAAAACATTTAATTGTGTCTGGCTTACAGTTTCAGAGGTTCAGTCCATTATCATGGTAGAAAGCATGGCTTTGTTTAGGCAGACTTGGTGCTGGAGAAGCCAAGAGTTCTACATCTAGTTCTGAAGGTAGTCAGAAGGATACTCTCTTGTGCAGGCAGCCAGGAGAAAACTCTCTTTCACACTGGGTAGAACTTGAGAATAGAGTGTTCAAGGGTCATGCCCATAGTGACACATTTCCTCCAAGAAGGACACACCTTCTAATAGTGCCATTTCCCATGGGCCAAGCATATCCAAACCACCACATCCCACTTTCTGGCCTCCATAGGCTTGTTCAAATGCATGAGTCTATGTTTGGGGGGGGTGGGGTATCATACCTAACCATAGCATAATGCAAAATACATTTAATCCAAATTTAATAGTCTCAATAATGTTTAAAAGTTCAAAGTCTTTAAGTCTCTTCTGAGATTCATGCACCCCCTTACCTGTAACCCACTATAAAATCAAAATCAGGCATATCACCTACTCCAACATCACAGGATATATATTACCATTCCAAAACCTCATAGTGAGGAAACACTAGGCCATAGCCAGACCAAAAATCAGCTGGGCAAACTCTTAATCTCTGCATCTCCATGTCTGTTATCCAATTCCATTCAGCTTTGTTGATTGCAATACAGTTCTTTCTCTTGGGCTAGTTCCCCGTCCTGTTATCAACTTTCCTCAGCAAGTATTCCATGACTCTGGCATCTCTAACATCTTGGGTCTCCAAAGCAACTTCAGCTTTATAGCTTCTTGTTCCAGTGTCTGGGATCACACATGAACTTCTGGGTTTCTCCAAGGGCTTGGGTCACTTATCCAGCTCTGCTCTCCATAATACTCCAAGCTCTGGTTAACTCTTTTCCACTGCTACTACTGTGCTTGGTAGTCATTCTATGGTACCAGCATTACCAGTATGCTGATTCTTCTGTGGCAACTAGGCTTCACTAGTCTCTCATAGGCTCTTTTCACAGTGACTTCTTTGCATGACTCCTTCAGTGCTGAGCCATCAACTGCAACTGAGGCTACGATTTCTGCAATGACCTTTCCTGACCTCTCCTAGTGCCATAACTTACCTGATTTCCATGACCCCTTCATGCCTTCAAAACTATTTCTGGGTGATTCTAATGTGTTGCATTAAAAGTTATGAATTAACTCTAAAGTTCTTAATATGATCCAGCCAGCCTGTGCCTCCCAACCCACCAGTAATCAAGGCAAAGTCCTAAGGATTTATTTAAACAGCTTTAGGACAATTACTGGGCAAATTACTCCTAACCTATTTTTCTATATGCTTGACTGGTTAATTCCCAGATGAGCTCTCCAAATACTTGCTGTTTGAGTTTCACCTGGGTTATTTCTGCTTTATCAGTGTGTCCTCAGTAAACATATTACCCAATCATGTTCTTCTGGTTCACCACATCTAGTAGAGAACTGTTGTCCTGTCTTTCTCCTCTTCTTTCCTCATGGTCCCTACCAGCGACCTCCAGCTTGATAATCTAAACTCTGTCTACCTCTATTTTCCCCATTTATTTAATCAGTCAGCCATTTTTATTTAACCAGTCAGATAATAAAGTTTACATAACTTTATTTGGTGTACGTGAGAATATGCTTGTCAGGGACAACTAGATCTTGGTGTTCAGAGTTAAGCATTTGAATACATAGCAACAGATAGACCCCCAACATCTCCCCCTTTTTGTCTACCTAAAAAGGTTCTGTCTTTTATAATAATAAATGATGTACCATAAGAACAAATATGAAACTATTATGAAAACAATTAGGTAAGAGTTAAATTTATAAAGTTCAGTCCATCTGTATTTGGCAACTTTGGATAAAGTATCTTATCTTGGTGACTTTAGAGTTCTGAACCTAAATCCTTTTTCTTTAATCATAACTTGCATTACCAATATAAAGCATCTTTTAAAATCCTAATCAATTTAAGTTTAATTGCAAGAGTGTATCTAGTCTTCAACCCTATCAGAGACATGAGAAGGAATAAGTATCTGAGTATGTAGGAAGTGCAGAGCAAGCAGTTTCCAAAATTATAGACATGACAGAGGAGTTGGTTGCCTGGACAATCCTCCAGAATTGTCTCTAAAATGCTGAAACATCCATCTTTAGCCTTTCGGCCCAGAATATCTGACAGAAGACTTCTGTGGAGTAGGAATTATGAAGAGCCAGCCTACCATACACTTCAAAGCCTGGCAGTTGACTTCCCTGCATCCATGTTTGTCCATTTGAGGCAGCATTTTGCCTATTTTAAGCAAGGGGAGTTTGCCCAGTGGCAGCTTGCCCCATTTGAAATGAACTCCATAAGGAAGGTTTTTTTTGTTTTTTTGTTTTTTGTTTTTTTGATGCTCATCACATTTTTTGAAGTAGATTTAGGGTTAATGTTAGGAGGGGACATGCCTCATAGTCAAAAAAAAATTAAAATAATAAATCCTTACATTGCATAGTTTGTAAGTCTCTGAGTTTTGTCTTTTTTTTTTTTTAAAGACCATCTATCTATTCATATCTTAATAGACAAACTTTGTTTCTAGCTATTTGCTATCTGTTCAACTTGGAAACATTTTTTGTGATTAAACTAGACTAGTGTGTAATGTGACCAAGAGTTTGATTGACTATTAACTTACATTTAATTATTCTAAACAGTTTGTAATAGCAACTTTAAAAAGGACTAGAACTTTACGTTATTAAGAATTATCTAGGTACAAATACCTCAAATAAGAGTTGAAAACATGTATACATAGTTTGTTGTATGAAAATAAATTTAATTTTTGCATCAAGGTTCAACGATATATAACAATTTAACAAATTATAACCTTAATGTGTATCAATATAAAAAGATTTATACCAATGTAAGATTATTTGCTATAATTTTTATTTTTCATTTAAGAGTAGATTTAATAATCTATCCCCTTTTCCTTTTATTCCTATAATAGTCTTATATTTCCCATTATCTTTTCAACCCTTTTCCCCCTATATAAGAAAAATAAGGATAGAGAACAGAAAAGAAGAGAAATCCCTGAGTCTAACCTCCTATACCTCTTTCTTCCTGATCAAGACCATTTAATAACTTGTAACCAACCCTTTATAATGACAAGCATTCATCACCCAATAAAATGAACAAAACTTAACCACCCTGCCTTAAGTGAATGAGACATTGCTTTCTTAAGATTGCTTCCTGATGGGGTTGGGGATTTAGCTCAGTGGTAGAGCGCTTGCCTAGGAAGCGCAAGGCCCTGGGTTCGGTCCCCAGCTCCGAAAAAAAAAAAAAAGATTGCTTCCTGCTGATTTGGGGCAAAGTATTCTTGGGGAGGGAAATTCTTGGGAAAATTGTTAGTCTTAAGAAAGTTAGCTTTAGCTGGGGATTTAGCTCAGTGGTAGAGCGCTTACCTAGGAAGCTCCGAAAAAAAGAACCAAAGAAAAAAAAAAAAGAAAGAAAGTTAGCTTTAACATTTGTTGTCCAGTCTCTGTATGGGGAGACTTAGAAAGCCTGAAAGTTCAGACTTAAGTGAAGTCCTGACTGCATGAGTCTGTAAAGCTGGACAAATTGAGTTAGCTGTTTTGATGTTGTCTTGGAAGCAAGTCTTATGAGGAAACAGCAGTGAAGCAGTCTGAGGTAGGATCAGGCAGGATGCTGGAATAATATGCCTCAGTGGTTTAGTATCTTCTAAGGTGAACCTTCTCAGGACAGCTTTTCTGGTTTTCTCTGTGAATATACAAGCTCCCACAAGTAATAAACAGTTCTGCATTGACATATGTATAGAATGTACAAGGTACAGAGATTAGTTAGGAAAAATTCTTTGCTCAAGCAGGTGAAAGACATCCGTCTTATAAGTTACTGAGAAGTTAACTTAAAAGTTAACTTTCTTATAAGTAGTATATAAGTTAACTTATAAATACAAATTTTCATCTATGCCATTCAAAAGGATGATATGCTAAGTCCTGAGGACTTTGCAGTTAACAGAGATACTCATGTCTCAGCTTTTGGGCTAATATCCACTTATCAGTGAGTGCATACCTTGTGTGTTTTTCTGTGATTGGGTTACCTCACTCAGAATGGTATTTTCTAGTTCAATCCATTTGCCTATGAATTTCATAAAGTCATTGTTTTTGATAGCTGAGTAATATTCCATTGTGTAAATGTACCACATTTTCTGTATCCATTCCTCTGTTGAAGGGCATCTGGGTTCTTTCCAGCTTCTGGCTATTATAAATAAGGCTGCTATGAACATAGTGGAGCACGTGTCTTTGGTATATGTTGGAGCATCTTTTGGGTATATGCCCAAGAGAGGTATAGCTGGGTCCTCAGGTAGTTCAATGTCCAATTTTCTGAGGAACCTCCAGACTGATTTCCAGAGTGGTTGTACCTGTCTGCAATACCCAGAGGACCTGACACCCTCTTCTGGCCTCCATTGTACATTCTTAGGTACATGGCGTATACTCAGATACATAGGTTACACATAGTTTAAAAACTGAATACTGTTTAAAAAGTAAAACTGCAAATAATAAAAGACTTGTAGAATCATGCAGCCCTATGTAGTACTTCTAAAGTTACAGTTAGTTCCAACAGGATTTTCCTGAATGCTTCAGTAATGAAATTCATAGAGTAGTAAGTACGAAGAATTTTTTTATACTTGATCAATGCTGTGTAATGGCCCAAGATAGAGTCTAGATTGTAGTTGTTAAAAGTATATTGTTTGTTTTGAAGAAATTAACTGGAAAGAAAAATTGCAGAAATTTTCCTTCAGAAACCTTTGAAAGTTGTGAAGAGATCAATGAAAAGAAAATTCAAAGTGAGAAGCAAGGTAATATCTTTAATGGTTAAGTAATGACTACAATAATAACTACTTAAAATATTTTTTAATATAATAAACTTTGTAAGTCTCTGGATGTACAATGGAAAAATATGTTAATGATTTAAAGTAGTTATTTATACATAGAATGATTATTTAATGAAATAACCTGTTACTGTAAGTGTGATATTATTTACAGGTTTGACTTTAATGTGATCCCTAGGTAACTTTGTTTCATAAAGTTTTATGTGGTCATATGAATGTTTCCTTTTATGAAATTAATGCCATAATTAAGACTCGATAAGTATCTTGTGTACCAGAAGTTAAAGTGCTTTTTGTCAATATACTAACAAGTTTAAAATTTCGTGTTATGATAAATCCCTGGACCTAGTGGTATTTTTTACTAAAACTGAAAGGTAAAAATAAGAACAATCATCAGAATTCATAAAAGTGGAAGAAATACAGTACTTCTGTGCTACCATATTCAAACAAGTTGAAGTACCTAAAGGAAGCTGGATGACTATTAAAGATTATTAAATAAAGTGAATGACAAGAAACATTGTCACTAGAAATATTTTGTTCAAAGTGAGAATGTTCAAATTTTTTAAAAAAATGTTTAACTAAATGCTTGATTTGATTTATGTAAGGAATTACAAGAAAATAATTTGTAAATTTATGACTTCCATGAAAAATATCGTGGAGACTTATTTTTGGTTTCTTTTCATTAGGATAGTTGTACTAATCAAATTAATTATCGGTAGAGTATAATTTTGAAATTTTCCATCATTATTAACTGTTAACCTTTCAATTTTTGGTTTATCTCTTATGGCATGATATGTGTACAACACCATGATTAAAGGCAACTTAGAAAGAAGCTTGTACCTTCTGGCTTTCTTATAACTTGTGGCTAACATGACAGTAGGTAGGGATGGTGCTGGAGCAATAGCTGATAGTTCACGTATGACCAGAAAGCATGAGACAGAGAGCTAACTGGTATATCTACCATTATATCTTTAACGGCATGGGTTTTTGAAACCTCAAAGCCTGCTCCTTAGTGACATACTTCCTACAGTACCATCAATCTTCTAATGCTTCCCAAACAGTTCCATTAACTGGGAACCAAGGGTTCAAACGTGTGAGCCTATGGTGCCCATTCTGGTTCAAACCACTACAGTAAACATAAATAGGAGTTCATACAGTTAGAATTTCGGGTCGCTTTGCTTCTGGTTTCTCCATTTTTGGATTGGACTGCTGATCTCATTTGCTTTTTTCACCTATGCATGATAGAATAGATACCAAGTTCTGTAGCTTTAGTTAATTCCCACCATTCTTGGAAATTGGGAGAGATTTGCAAAGATGTGCTGCTTTGGCCATATTGAGGATGCAAGTAGAGTGTACAGATAGAGTTTCACATTTTCCTAATTACATCCTTAACTAGCAAAACTTGTTTTGTATCTTACATGGCTGCTTAGTGGATTCCTTATCTCTTTAGCTATTTTACGTTTTGAGAATTGATTTTTAAAACATTTGTTTAGTATCTACTAATTCTTGAGTGTCTGCACTAACATCAGAAAAAATGTTTATAAAAATTAAGGTCTGACATTAATGATTTTCTCAGTCTAACCAAAAGATAAACCTGGTGTAGTACAACTAAAATGTAGGACACCAAAATGGCATTTCAAAAAGAATTGTGGGAATTTAATGAGAGAAAGGGGGAGTTTAGAGATACAGTGAGCTAAAGAATAAATTCAGAGCAAGCAATTGAGGGTCTTACAGATTAAGGAACATTTTAAGGGAGAGGAAACAATGAAAATTCAGACCTTGAGAAATACAAGGTCTAATATCCATAGAGTATAGTTCTAATTTGTGGTCAGTAAAAGACTGAAACTATATTGAAGGCCAGGTAGAAAAGTTGCATGCATGCCAGCCAACTGGAAAGTCAAGTCATTGGCAGAATTGTATACATAAGTACATGCTTACATTTGAAGTGACAGTGATCTTAATAGACCAGTGCTTTGTGTAACCTGTCAGGAAAAAAAAAGTCTTATTTCGTAGAGCATTTTCTCCTGTACTTATGAGATTTTTCTGATTTCCAATGAAATAAAGAGAGAACTGAAGTTTTAAATGTACCCATTGATCCATTGAAGTCACTGGAACAGCCTACCTCCAACAAAGAAAGACACCCGCCTCTTGGTCAGAAGGAAGCTTATGTTTTAATGACACCACTTAGAACCACAAAGTTGATAGAGCAAAGATGTATGGAACACAGTCTCTCTATTGAAGGAGTAAGGGGTTTTCTCAAAGCAAACCATCAAGAAGAAAGTGAGTCAGACGTACATGGAATGTCTACCAGCAAGTCCTCAGAGACCTTTGAACACAGTGTGGATTATAAAGGCAGTTCCAAAGAGGACTGCAGCAAATGTGACATAATCACTGTCACACATAGCATTCCAATACCTTGTCCCAAAAGTAAACAAATGTTCACCAATGACTTTAAGAAAAAGAACAAGTTGCCCTCGAAACTGCAGAAAACTGAAAATCAAATAGATGTATCACTGTATAGTCAGTCCTCATCACATTTGTCAAGTAAAGAGAATGAAATAGAAGTTAAAGGTAAAACCAGAGCAAGAAATAAAAAACAAAGGCTGGATCAGCAGAGAAAAAACACAAACTACATCACAAAAGATATCCTGATTTCAGAATCTTCAGGTGAGAGTGGTTCTTATGTCACACCAAAGAAACCTAGATCTTCTGCTAAAGAATCACATTACAAATCTGATATTACCAAGGACTTTCTAATTGAAGTTAAGGCATCTGATACAACTAACGGGCAACTGTTAGACCATCAACCTGGTTCAACTGATGATGGAGAATGGAATGAACAAGAGTTACAGAAACTTCATCGGTAAGTAGTTTTGTCTCTGGGATGTGTGCAGAATAGTTACAACATAGCAGAAAGGGCTGACTTAAAGATATACTAGTGATGTTAGCGAGCTTTTCAGAAGATGTGAATAATTATTGTGCTTGTAACTCGTGATAAATCACATTCTTTAAGAACTGAAGTTGAGTTTGGCTGGAGAGATGGCTCAGCAGTTAAGAGCACTCATTCACTGGAAGCTCTTCCACAGGACTGGAGATTGATTCTCAGCACTCACATAGTGATTTACAACTTCTAAGTCCAATTCCAGTGGATTTTCTGCCTTTCACACCTCTGCACAGATATAGGTGCAGGCAAAACACTCATTCACATAAAAAGATTTTATTAAAAAAAGAATTGAATTTGACTATAGATACTTAATAAAAGTTTCCATAGTGTGTTAGTATGAAAACCAGATCATAATTGACTTATGAAGCCTAAATAGGAAAAGTAAAGAGCTATGACAACATATGTAGACAAGTCAAGAAAATTGGCAAAAATGAGGACTAAAAATCCATGTGTAATACAAGGAGTATGGAAACAGTGAAAATAATTTGGTTGTTTTGCCAGAGGGTTGATGCTAGGGTAGAGTGGTAGCTGATGGAAGTGATATAGTCAAAAGAAAGGAAGACGTAACTGATAAAGAAGAGGCTGAGAGAAGAACGTGTGACATTTAGCATTCTATTTACTATATGTCCTTAAAAGTGCTTTGGAATACATTTTGAGTCCTTTTGAATGTTCTCTCTGAGACATTTCTATGATACTGTACAACCTTCACTGATATTTTCAATTCCCTACATGATCCCTTTTTGATTATTTCTCAGGCAAATAATTCTTTTTTACTTCCTGAAATTCTTTTTTTTTTTTTTTTTTTTTGTCTGTTTTCTTGCTATGGTATTGTCTTAGTCAGAGTTTCTATTCCTGCACAATACATCATGACCAAGAAGCAAGTTGGGGAGAAAGGGTTTATTCAGCTTACACTTCCACATTGCTGTTCATCACCAAAGGAAGTCAAGACAGCACCACCCACAATGGGCTGGGTCCTCCCCGCTTGATCACTAGTTGAGAAAATGCCTTACAGCTGGGTCTCATGGAGGCATTTCCTCAACTGAGGCTCCTTTCTCTGATAACTCCAGCTTGTGTCAAGTTGACACAGAAAACCAGCCAGTGCAGGTGTGTTCCTTAGTGATCTTTTATCCTCCACATTTCTGACTTTCTTCTTTGTACAGTGGTCCTCAGATTTATCTGTGGCCCTGAATTGCTATATTTAGATTTGTATTTACATTTTGTGGTGAATATAACGATATAAATGTTGCTTAAAGATCTGACCATTAAAAATTGAAAGAATATTTTTATTGATAATTATTTTTGATGCCCTTGGTAATTTTTTAAATTAATTTTTCTTTTCTTTCCTTTTTCTTTTTTACTTATTCACTGTACATCCCTCTCACTACCCTCCCCTCCAGGTCACCACCTCCCACAATCCTTCCCCGCCTCCCCTTTTCCTCTGAGCCAGTGAGGATACCATGGGTCTCCCCTACCCTCACCCCCTATGCATAAGGTGCTTTCTTTCCCACCGAGGCCAGACAAGGCAGCACAGCTAGTAGAGCACATCCACATACAGGCAACCGCTTTGGAGCTATCCTCCATTCCAGTCGTACCTCTGCTACAGATGAGTGGGGAGATCTAGGTGGTAATATTTTATTTCTGAAGATAAAGTCCTTTCCATCAAATATATTTAAACTCTGCCATTATTGGTTTAAAAAAAATCTTATTAATTGCTAAATAGCCATTCCATAGGTCCATCTATGTGCAGCCTATTTTCTTGCTATTCCTCTCTCTCAGACCTCGCCTATTTAATGCCTGAATTGTAGAACCATCTTTGTGCTTGTCATTTGTACTTTCCATCTGGGTAATCTAGCTCAGATATGTTCAGGTCGGGCTTGAGATATCACTGAGACCCAGGCAGTAGCAGTGCATACCTTCACTCCTGGCAGTCGGGAAGCAGAGGCAGGTGGATCTCTGAGTGTGAGGCCAGCCTGCTTTACAAAGTGAGACCCAGGACAGCCAGGTCTGTTACACAGAGAAACTCTGTCTGGAGAGAGAAAGAATATGTAACTGAGAATCTGAACTATCAGAAATTTTCATTCCATTTAATATCACTTCATATTTTATATTCTTCTGCTTTAGGTCAAAAGCGGGCTGTGCTAGCAATTTTACCTTTTCTAGCTGTATCTCTCAGCATTTCCTTATAATACAACTTTTTAACATTATATTTTTTTTTCCAAAAATTTGTTTGTTTGTTTGTTTGTTTGCTTGTTTACTTACTTACTTACTTGCTTTCTTGAGACAGGGTTTCTTTGTGTAGACTTGGGTATCCTAGAACAAGACAAAGCTGGCCTACTCTTCTCAAACTATTGATCTGAGTTTCCCAAGTGCTTGGATCACCTATACCAGCATACAAAGCCCCTTCCTTCCTTCTTTCTCCTCCCTACCTCCTTCCTTCTTCAGTTGAAAACTTCTGGAATGTTACATATCACCAAACCTAGGGTGAATATCCTTTTTCTTTCTCCCTTTTATAGCCTCACCTAAGCTAGACTTAAGGCTAAAAGCAATCAGGAAATGGGCCTTCAAGACAAACAGAAGTTTGTCCATTCTAATTCCCAGTTCTTCCTTTTCTTCTTCCTTGGTAATCTAGTCCAGTTATGATCCCACAAGGATTATCACAGCGCATCTTAGGGTTAGACATACCTAAAACCCAGATGAAGACCATTTTTACCTATCACTTCACTGCAGCTATTTCTTATCACCTGTTCTGATTCCATTAGATGTGATTTCTGGTTTTCTGTGAATAAAAACCTATTCTAGTTCTTGCCAGTGATATAATAATCAGTTAATGAGCATCTGAAAATGCAAATTACTACATTCTACAAACTACATTAATGCAGTCTTACTTAGTGAATTGAAATCTTCAATAGCTTTGTATTTTTTATTGTGTTGATACCCTAGAAAGCAGGTGTTTAGCACATATAGTAATCACTGTAACAAGTTTATATGTATTTATGAGACTGTAAGCACATTGTGACCTACTCTAGATGATATGGGAAAGGTGAAAGATCAAAAGTGAGCCAAAGATTCAATGTAAGTATTCATCTAGAAAGGGAGAGGGCATATTGGGAGGCTGGAATGAACCGAATCCTGAAGGTTGAGGAGAGAGCACATGAGTAAGGGGACTAATGCCAGTCAGAATATCACCGTAAGTTAGAGCAAAGATTTTAATGGCTGTGATTATATGTTAAATTTACCTCATTATTTACCTGGAATAACTTGGAAGATAGTGATAATTACTGACTTTTATTAAATGCATTAAGAATTTTTAATGAGGGCTGGAGAGATGGCTCAGTGGTTAAGAGCACTGACTGCTCTTCCAGAGGTCCTGAGTTCAATTCCCAGCACCCACATGGTGGCTCACAACCATCTGTAATTGAGATCTGATGCCCTCTTCTGGTGTGTCTGAAGACAGCTACAGTGTACATATATATAGTAAATAAATAAGTCTTTTAAAAAAAGAATTTTTCATGAAAAATAGTTCTTTTAGGCAGTCATAGATTTGCCAATAGTTTTATACAGAATTAGGGAACCTGATACAGTTGATGTAACATTGTCATATTAGTTAATTATCCCTAATCTGAAAACTCAGAAGCTCCAAAATCTAAAACTCTTTGTCCTAACAAATAACACCAGTGGAAAATCCATACTTCACCTCCTGTGACAATGGATCACTAAAAAGACTATATGAAACCATCTTCTAGAGGTTGGTATGACTTAATAATAGTATCATGCTTCCAAGCTATCAAAGAAACAAACCTCCGTAATTACTTTTGGTCTGTATGTATGAAGAGATATATGAAACATGAATTAATTTCATGTTCTGACTGGATCCTGAAACACTTGTATCTTAAGTATATGAGATAAGGAGTATTTACCCTGTGCCATTTTAGGGTAATTGCTGAATTAGTTATCTGGCTTAATTGTCACCTTAACCACAACATAACAAGTCTTCATGGGAATACAGGGAGGTGGAAATAGTATGGTAGGCTTTAAAACAGTGATTTGCAACAGAACTTTTAGAGTTTCATTTATAGGTTGAATTGGAACCACCTTGTATTTATACTTTATTAGTTTTTTAGACCCAGTATTACTATCCTTAAATTTTAACTTTTTAATTTCTTTCCTCAACTTTTTCTAGTACGGGTATCACAGGTATATGTCACCATGCCCAGCTTCATTTTTATAAGTAGTCTTAAAACATTTGTATATATTTAAGGATTTTCCTATGCTATTTCTGTTTAATACACTTGTCATGCATTGATCATGCCTATTCAAACCTAATCGTAAAACTATGAAAGAATTAGGAGTTTATCTTCTTGTAGATTTAGTACTAGTAAGACTTGATAGACAATACATAGAAATTAGTATATGCCAGAATTCCCTCAGAGATGAAATCATTGACTAGTTGGACTTAGGAAAAAAATGTTGAAAGATTAGAAGATTTTTCATATCTAATAGAAATAGTTTAAAGGCATTTTACTAGACATATACTGTTATATCTTCATAGTTTATTATATTGTAATAATAAAATTATGGAATAGAGAGATTGGTATCTTTTCTGAACAGTTACCTAGAATGATTTTGTCTTAAAAAAAAATCCTCCAGCTTAGTAAATATCACTGATCCAGTATGTTCTCAGATTATTTTCATTGATTTGAATTTCTTGTTCACTGATTCAGTATGTTCTCAGATTATTTTCATTGATTTGAATTTCTTGTTCTTCCCTGGTTTTGGTCTGCTGTAGTGCTTTTGCATCCCTTCCAAAGCACAAACCTGGCTTTTGGTCAGATGTGGCTATGGCAGTAGGTTCTCGAACTGCTGATGAATGCCAGAAGAAATACACAGAAGAACCCCAAGGCAGAGGATCTCGAAAATATGTCTCTAAGAAAAAGCAAGCCAACTTCAAGGTCCAAAATGGTAAATTTTGTTATTGTATTCTCAGAGTACTTACTGAAGTAGTTCTCAACCTTCCTAATGCTGTGACCCTTTAATGAAGTTCCTCATGTGTTGTGACCTCCAACTATATAATTATTCTTGGTACTTCGTAACTGTAATTTTGATAGTGTTTTGAATTATAATGTAAAATCTGCTATGCAGGATAGCTGATATGTGACTCTTGTGAAATGATTGTTTGACTCCCAAGGGACTGTGACCCACAGGTTGACAACCACTGGCTTAATTATTACTCATAACTGTTTACCAATTACATGTTATATTTACTCATGAATTTGTATCTTTTTTTTCAAATTTTAAAATCAGGAACATAAAAGATAATATTTTAAGCCTTATGTAATGTAGCTAATTCCATCAATAATAGTTTAGAAAGTTTTTTTGGTTTTTTTGTCTTTTTTGTTCTGGGAAGCTTGATATTGGATAAATACTTGAATGTCTGGGGGATAATTTAACTTGAGCATATGCTTTCAGTCCCTGTCATCCTCTATGGAATCTACCAGTTTTCTGTTTTGTAATCTGAGATTTACTGCTGTCCATGACTGCTGGTTAAAGGTGTTCTTTGTCAAGGACGTTTTATAGTAAGCATAGAGAATACCCAATGCCCCTGGTATAATAATAATTAATAATCAAGTGGATCTCACAGAGTAACTTTATTGGTTTTTCTTTCTTTTTTTTAATTGAACTTAGGGCCTTGTTAGACCAGTACTATATGACTTGGCTATGTTCTCCAGTTCCGTTAACAAGTTTTATTGGGGGAGGGAGAGGTTCTTTTCTTTTTTATTAAGTTATTTATTTACTTTATATCCCAGTCACAGCTTCTTCCCCCTCCTCTCCTTCTAGTCCTTCCTTCTCACCTTCCCTTCTACCCTTTCCACCTCTCTTCCCCTTCTTCTCAGAAAAGAGGAGGCCTCCCATGGATATCAAGCAGCCTTGGTATATCAAGTTGCAGTAAGACACATCTTTTATTGAGGCTACACAAGGCAACCCAGTTAGGGAAAATGGATCCAAAGGCAGACAGTGTAGTTAGAGACAGCTCATGTTGCTGCTTCAGGAGACCAATCTGCACAACTGTATGTTAGAGGGCCTACGTCCTTCCTGTGCATACTCTCTGGTTGGTAGTTTGGTTTCTATGAACCCCTATGGGTCCAGGTTAGTTGATCCTGTATGTTTTCCTTTGGCATGCTTCACCCCTCTGCTTTCAATCCTTCCTCCTCCTCTTCCACAGGATTCCTCAAGCTTCACTTAATGTTTGGTTGTAGGTCTATGTAGGTTGTCCTTCCTATGTTCTTTTGCTATCCTAGAACACACTAATCATGTAGACCACATATGTGCTCTATGAGTATCACATGAGCTAATACAGCATCCATTCCAATGTAGGAAGAATTATTTATAATGTGTATGCTACCAGGCTGAGAGTACCTTCTGGCATTTACTTACTTGTTTGACGGGTAAAGGTCTCTTTCTTGTCCAGACTGAGCTCAAGGGACAACAGGCCTGTGTCAAGGTACCATGTTCATAAAGTCACCACATTTTTGTCCGAGCTCTATTAGAGGTTTTGGTCTCAATAAAATAGAAGTTTTAGATGGGAGGTTGTCTCTTACCTTTTCGTCTTTTTTTTTTTTTAATTTAAAATTTTATTAGCATTTACTCGTGTGTGTGTATCTTGTGTGCTTGTTGGTGTGTGTGTGCCAAGTCATAAAAATGGAGGTCAGAGGACATCTTTTGGGAGTTGGTTGTCTCCCACCATGCAGGTCTCAGCTATTGAACTCAGCCTGCAGGCTTGGAGAAGGGTGCTCTGTCTGCTGAGCCATCTCGCTGGCCCACCCTTGGTCTGTATAAGGAAATACAGAATTAGGTTGTCCTTAGGACGAAATATGTTTTGAAAAAGTGAGAGTGGGACTGGAGATGTTTGAGTGGTTAAGAGCGCTTGTTACTTTTGCAGAGGATCCAGGTTTGTTTCCCAACAACTCAGATGGTGGCTCACACCGTCCACAATGCCAGCTCCAGAAGACCACTGCTTTCTTCTGACCTTCAGCAGCGCTAAGTCGGCATGTGGTACACATAAGTCCATGTAGGCAACACACACACGCATCTCAAATCTTTAAAATTTATTTAAAAAATTATTTGTTCTGTAGGAAACTTAAGAGAGCCTTTTATAAAAGTTTTATAAAGCAGGTAATATAAACGACCAAATCATTATCAAAATGTTTTATTGATTCTTAGGTGAGGCAGATGATGCTGATGACAAGCAAACTGTTAAGATAACTGCCAGAGTGGGAACTCTTAAAAGGAAACGCCAAATGAGGGATTATCTGGAACAGTTGCCGAAAGACAACCATGATGACTTTTTCACTGCAACACCCTTGCAGAAACAAAGAATCCAGGTAAGACTGCTGAGTGCATGAAATCTGCACTTTTATATATTGTTAGTGTATATCACTAATAATAAAGGCCAGGATCTGTAGTCTACACAGACATAAACAAAATATATGAAGAGATCTGCTGATAATAATGACATTCTTATCAGTTTCTAGTCAGCTCTTGAGTGTTTCAAAGAGAATTACTGTTATAACCTAAAAAATGAAGAAGTGGGCCAAGGAAATACATGACCTTACCTTTCTTTCACAAAAAATACGCAAAGCGACTGGTAGGCAGGTGCATTTTGAAAGCCTAGGCTTTTACAAGACCAAAGTTGGAATGCATACAGCTCTAGGGGACAGAGGCCTCTGTATTTCCATCCCTGTGTCACTATACTAGACAAGGGCTTATCCTCAGGAAACCAACTAGACCACAGTTTTACTGTTGCTGCAGCACCTAGACAGTGCTCTACAGGAGACGGGTGGGTCAGCTGTGACAGCTTAAAAGTTTCCTATATAACAAGTGAATGTTTTTGTGTGATAAATGTCGTTTTTAACAAAATCTCAAATGTTAAAGACTCCGTAGCTCAAAGAGACAGAGAAAGCACCTGGCTGACTTTTTTCCTCTACCTATGTCCCAAAAGGAAAAGTCAGCTCTCCTTCTCCTTGCCTTTTCAAAAACCCCTCAAATTGAATGTCCTTTCCTTCTCCTTCCTGTGTATCTCTCTGTCCTCCTGACTTCCTGTTACACTCTGTTTTTTCCCTATGTTCACTCCCTGTCAATTGGTTGTTTGCCTCTTGACCTATAGTTAACATTATTTAATCCTGTTTATGGTAAGCAGAAAGACTGGATTAAAGGTGTGTGCTAGGGCTGAGCCGTACCACTAGACACAGGTTTTTCCAGTGAACAATACAATATCAGGGTTCACAGTGTGACCACATATCCTGCAGCAAATACAATTAGTCTACATAATTCTCCTAAAGAACTGACATAATACTAGATGTGATGGGTGCAGATTTTATATGTAGTAGAAAGAGTCCCCCAAACTGAAGAAATTAAGCAAAATTGCAGATCTAAAGCCAACATGTAAAGTTAGGGATGTGTCTTAGTCAGGATTTCTATTCCTGCACAAAACATCATGAGTGAGAAGCAGGTTGGGAAGGAAAGGGTTCCACATTGCTGTTCATCACCAAAGGAAGTCAGGACAGGAACCCACTCAGGGTAGGAACTTGGAGGTTAGGAGCTGATGCAGACGCCATGGAGGGATGCTGCTTACATGGAGGGCTTGCTTCCCCTGCCTTGTTCAGCTTGCTTTCTTATAGAACCCAAGACCACCAGCCAGGGCACACCCACAAGGGGCCCTCCCACCTTGATTACTAACTGAGAAAATGCCTTGCAGTTGGGTCTCATGGAGGCATTTCCTCAAGGGAGGCTCCTTTCTTTGTGATAACCCCAGCTGTGTCAAGTTGACACACAAGGATGTATCTTAGGGATTACATGTGCAGACCCTAGGATCTATCTCCACCACTTCTCAGTGAGTTTAGCCTTTACCTGGCTGCAGGGATTAAACTCAGATCACCCAGCTTCACACAGGGACCTTTACCAGCTGTGCTGTCTTGGTGGCCCTTTCACCTGTTTTTATAAACCAAGTTTTAGTATGACATAACCATACTTGTTGGCTTTCATATTATGTATTACAGCCTTCATACTGCGGTAAGAGACTTGACTAATCGGGACTATATGGGTCATAAAGACTAAAAGCTTTCTACATGCTTAGAAAACACCTGACTACCTCTCTTCTCCACAGCCTTTAGAAATAGATGTAATTATCTTTATTTTGTACAAGAGAAAATTGTTTTTATGGTGACTGTTCTGTGTTCTATTAGTTTTAATTATAAAACTTGAAAAAAATTATAGAAGAAAACAACCTAACCCACAAAATTATTTTGTGATGAGAAAAATTTGAGAACTTGGTGAAAATATTTGTTTTCTAGTTGCCAAGTTTTCAATACAGTCAAGATGATGATTTCCTGCTAGCTATGGACAGGAATCCAGTATCTCCAGCATCCATTACTTCGACATTGACAAGCACTACTCCGAAATGTCAGCATGTCAGTCCTAGTATGCTAGCTTCTATAAACAGGTAAATGTGGTGCTAATTTTATATTCAAGTTAATTTAATATTCAAGAACATTTAAACATTTGTGAAATGATGAAGCATCAAGGGAAAGTTATTTTAAAAAATGAAGAATAAATTTTAAGCATGGTTAGTTTCAGCAAGTTATGGGTTATCTCAATGTATAATATTGGAAGTGGGATTTTAGTTGAAATTTTTCAAAAATATATATTAAAAATTTCAACTAAAATTATATATGATTTTATATATACTATACTGTTTTGTATATACTATACATATTACTATACATATATTATTACTGTTGGTTAAGTCTTTTTTTTTTTTTTTTTTTCTGGAGCTGTGGACCAAACCCAGGGCTTTGCACTTGCTAGGCAAGTGCTCTACCACTGAGCTAAATCCTCAACCCCTGGTTAAGTCTTTCTAACTGAAATGCAAAAACCATAAATCACCAATGAAAGGGTTTAATAATTATGTTTTATCTGCCACCAGTAACTGTCTATAGTATTAAGACAATCAGAGAAAAAACTGTTCTGCTGGGCCTGGAGAAATGGCTAGGTGGTAAAGAGTACTTAGTGCTCTTGAGGAACTTGAGTTAGGATCCTAGCACCTAAGTCAGGCAATTCTGAATTCATTGTAGCTCCAACAGATATGACTTCCTCTTCTGGTCTCCATGAGCAGTGCACTCATGTGCATATCCCCCACCCCAACTCCCACATGCACACAGAATTAAAATTAATTCTATAAAACCTGTTTAAAAGGAATATAAAATAACTTAATACAAAAAATGTTCCCTTTAGCATATTTAGCATTACTGCAAATTAATGAAATAGTAATCTTTTTTGCAACATGTTAAAAACTATAAATCAGTATTACCTGTGCAGTTGCAATTTGTTGGCATCTGTTATTATAACCATGAACTTTGACCCAGGAATCCTACTTTTGTATCACAATGTTCAAAGAAACTAGAAGTTAATTTGATAAGCATGCCTTTAATTCCAACACTTTGGAATCGAGACAAACAGATCATTGAGTTTGGAGACAGCCGGGACTACATAGTAAGATACTGTCTCCAAACCTGAAAAGGGATGTGCATGTGTACAGGGTTACTTTTTAATGACAATTTGAGAACTATTATAAAGTGAAAAACTTGACTTCTGTTATACAGAACAATCCCTTGGAAAGTAAACCTATAGGCTGCTGATCTGGGTAGACCTGTCATTCACTAAGCAAAATATTAGTAGCTGGTGGGTTTATTCATTTGTACAACAATGTTTGTGATTAAGTTATTTATCTTAATATATAATCAAACAAGAGACACAATTATATAGAAAGAAAATACTAGCTAAGTTAGATTGGAACTTGGTATAATTGGAAAATGTAAATTGATAATTTTTAAACCAGGTATAATCTAAAAGAGATCAACTGTGATATTTGGTTTTGATTAATGGAAATGAACAACAAAAGTAGTAAAGATAGGAAGTGAACAGTTTTAGGGATAAACCTAGATGGTATCTTAGTTATTGTTCTTTTGCTGTGAAAAGACACTATGACTACAACAACTCTTCTAAAAGAAAGCATTTAATCAGGGCTCGCTTACTGTTTCGGATGATTATTAGTTCATTATCATGGCAGGAGCGTGGTGGCTTGCAGGCAGACATGGTGCTGGAGAAGGAGCGAGAGTTCTACATCTAGATCAGCAGGCAATAGCAAGAGAAAGACCTTGGGCTTGGTTTGGCCTTTTGAAACCTCAAGGCCACACCTCCTAACCCATCTCGTGTAATACCACCCCTGATGACTAAGCTTACTAACCTATAAGAATATGGGGGCCATTCTTCTTCAAACAACCACAATAGGGTAGTGACCAATTAGCAAAACATAATTTCCTAGGATAGTCATTTGAGTAAAGTTAAGAAAATTTTAGACTTTGATTAATTGCTGTTTAACATATGGGTAGAATAATGATAATGTTGATTTGACATCTTGTTATTTATATTCACACAGGAATGATTGTGACAAATATATTTACCACATGCAAAAAAATGCTAAAAAATATGGCAAGAGTAATGGTAACCTTGTCTGGGGCAACATTAGGAAAAAAACAGTAAGTGTGTTTATTATTTATCCTACACTATACGTAGAACAGCCATAACGCTTGATAAACTGTGGTGATCATAAGTTGTATAACCGTCCTTGCCCTTCAGGAACTTATAACCTAATTTAATTCTAATATGAAGCTATTAGTTATATAAGTACATAAGAACTGTAGGACTATCGATGACAGCTCCTAGACAGAATGAACTGACCCAAGATGAGAATGGGTGAAAAGTCTCATTTGAAAACTGATTAGAGGGTTAGGGATTTAGCTCAGTGAAGGCCCTGGGTTCGGTCCCCAGCTCCGAAAAAAAAAAAAGAAAAAAAAAGAAAACTGATTAGAAAATGCCAGTCCAAAAGGGATGTTTTAAGCAATATATAAAAATATTGTATACCTAGTCAACAACTGATTCCAGACTATTGATTTAAAGAATTATTGACTTTTAAAGAATAAGGATTTCGTCTAATCTTTAATAGCTTTAAAACAGTTTCAGATTTAGTATTTAAAATCCAAACACAGAAAACTAATTGAAGGTAGCCTTAATAATGAATAGACCCTGGACAAAGACATCTTTTTGGAGTGGTGGGAGCATGACTCAGTAATAGAACATTTGTCCGGTATGCCCTGAGTCCAATTCCCAATACTATCTCAGAAACAAACACTTTTAGCACTTTTAGCAATGCTCAAAATTGTGATTTATCCAATTCTTTTCAGCCTGGTGTCTCTAGCCAGTGTTGGCGTGGGGAGAGGAAAGTGCTCATTTCACAGTAACTGGTACCAGCCCCATTACACTAAGCAAGTGACTAGCCTTTCTTAATCTAGGCAAATTTGGATAATCGCAAGGACTTGTGACTGAGTAGTTATGCGAAGTAAATGATGTATTACTGTGATTTTTCTCATCACACAGAGGTAATAACATTGCATTCCAAACTAAGATGCTAAGAACTGAGCACACTTCAGCAACTGTTATAGGTCGCACATATTCTTTGCCTTATGTAGCACTAGTTTGAAAAGTTTCTTATATATGAGTGTTTGCCAACAGTGGAAATCAACACAATGGATTCTGCTCTGGATAAACTCAAGAATTTGTTTTCTGTAGTGACTGAAATTGATGTACCACGTCCATGTTTAAGGTTATGGGAGAAAGCATAGTTGATCACTTGCTTAGTGAGGAGGTCTCACAGGAGATACAACTTAGCTATTAACATGCACTTTTTTACAGGTTGAAACTGATCTCTCATCTCCAACACCAACACGAAAAGCCCTGTTTAACAAAGGTATTTCTTTATTTTGTAGCTTAATTCCATTATAACATGATCTCTATTTGATGAGCTTAGAGTTGTTTTCAATTCTGTTAAAATGACTGGAAATTATTAATCCTTTTCATTAAATTTTCTTTACAGATTTAGGTGAAAACACCGATATTGCAAAGTATTTCATTGATGATAGAGAATCAGATGAAGAAGAGAAAGATTATTACTTTTCCAGTTCTGACTGATAGTAAAACGGATTTGCAGGAATTTTACCATCAAGCAGAATATACTTATACTTTCATTTGATGACTCACTATTCTCTTTGTAGTAAGGGAATGCAGATTTGTCTCCCAAAGATGTCCTATGTTTGTATGCAAGGTAAACGCCCTAAGAGCATTCCTCAGAATGCTGTTACAGCTAATGAGTATGATTATTTTGCCTGTGTATGCATTTGTAAATTGTATGTTTGTAATGTTAATGTATATAAAGCTCAATCTCTTGAACATCCAAGACTGTTTATTTTAGTAATCATGTCTCAAATACATTTTTAAATAAAAATTTAAAAGCCCTTAAATGAAGTGAGGTAAGGGTCTGGATTTAAGAGTGTGGATTGGCAGATACTAGAATGGAAACTTTTAGCATCATGCACAAGCCCGAGTTCCTTCTCTGTCTAAGTTATGTAATTCAAACTGTTTCACATGTTTTTATGTTTTACATGCTTTTTCTTCTGATAGTTTCTCTTAAATTTACTATACATTGGTCTGTTTGTGTCTCTATCTCTAATTCATTGTTCTTTATTATTTTATAAATTAAAGGAACCAGAGGACAGGTTCTGTTATATTCTGTAGCCCTGTTATATATAGTTGATAGATCCACCATTATAAGGAATTATAATGCCAGAATAAACAGGTTTTCCGTTTTTGACAGCTTTAAAAGGTAACTTTCATTCTGCCATTGTTTTAAAGTTTGGCCTGTTATTTGTCCTCTGGCTATAATATGTATTCATCTTCACTTTGCATCCAGTTAGACTGCTCAAATAAAAATGTAAACTTGTGAAGTATTTGTTTTTGGATTTTTTTGTTGTTGTTGTTGTTTTGGGTTTTTTGAAAATAATTTTACTACTGCTTTCTAACTTGTTTCCTAAAAACACACTGGAACCTATAGTAAAACATAACTCATCCATTCCTATTTCTCTGTTTCTGTCTTTCTACCCAAGTCAGGGTCCTACTGTGTAGCTGGGCTGCACTATGTAGAGCAGGCTTTTAAGTTAAGCCTGTTACTAGGCTTGGTGTTTCAGTCATGTAATTAATACCAGTTACTCAGGAAATTGAGGCAGGGGGAACTTCCAAGTTTGTGGCTAACCTGGGCAATTTAAGTTCCCGTCTCAAAAACAAAATTAAGGGAGTGGAGAGATGGCCCAGCACTTAAGAGTACTTGCTGCTCTTATAAAGGACATGAATTTGGTGCCCAGCACCTATGTTTGGTAATAACACAATTACCTGTAATTCCAGCTCCAGGAGCGTGAGTACTCTGCTGGCTGTCACAGGTACTGGACTCCCCCCCCTCTCTCTCTCACACACACATACACACACACACAAAGAAAAAAATGAATAAATGTTTTTAAAATATAGAAAGCCATGATGTTCCTATAGGGAGGGAGGAGGCAGGAGATAGCTGTTAGGACACTTGTCTACCATGCAGAAAGTGCCAGTTTTAATCTCCAATACTACCTCTCTCCCAGATAACCTGCAGTTATTGCTAATTGTAGAACAAAAGAAAGGTTATTTAAACAGTTGTCACTATGTAACATGATGCTGTGCTGGTGGTTAAGGGTGATGGCTAATATTTTAGAATAAAGCCATTAGATCTTTACAGCTAGCACTGGTTTTTTTTTTAGCTGAATGGCTATAGAATATGTGAATTTGGATCTGAGAATTGCTAATTGCACACCAGCCATTATGTTGGAATGCTATTTCCTCTGGTTTAGACAATTAAGAGACCAGTGGCATGCTGGAGGTCAGATTTTAAAGTGACCACAGATGACCGAAATTCAGAATGGAGTACCTTTTGTAAAAAAGAAGTTTGTTTCTGGGTAGTATTTCTAAATTTGCCAGTGTATGAACAAGCAAGTTTCAAGGCCTCATTTTTATGACCCAGTAACAAATAAATTGAAATAGATGAGTTCTGAAGTTTAGGACGAGGGACATCTCTTGGGACTGGAGGCAGGAAGAGCTGACAGAAAGAAGCCTCATATTGCACATATAGACAGAGGCACATCTTAAGATACTTATGACGTAAGTTCATGTTAAATACTGGACTCTACTTGGATAGAGGTTTTATTAGGTGGTAACAATATATTAAACATTTGACTTTATTAGATCATTTGTTTCACATCTATTTTTTTACTCAGTATATATTATTTAAACCTATCTATCATCTATCTATCAATCAATCATTTTAATGTTCGTGTGCCTGTACAATGCTAGTGTACTACCTAAGAAGGCCAAAGACATTGGAAACACTGAAGCTGGCAGTTTTAAGGTGGGGGTGTTGGACATGCAAGAGCAGTGTGTGCTTTTAACCTCTGAGCCATCTCTTCAGGTCCTAGACTTCGTACACTTAAAATGTTATATATTATAATTCACATACAGCACAAATTGTTATTCTTGGAAAAATTCTAAAATACATCTTGCTTTTATGCATTTTTGAGACAGGATCTTGTTTTTAGCCAAGGCTAGCCTCAAAATCATGTGCCTACTGCCTTGGCCTACAATGTGCTGGTATTTCAGGAATGTGTCGTCAAAATCAGCATACACATCTTTTCTGTATATGCATGTAGATGTGAACACAGAGGCAAGCATTATTTGTGTGGCGGCCGGAAATTGACATGGCGTTATTTTCATCTATTTTTGAGACAGTTTTGCACCGAATCTGGAGCTCACCAATTTTGCTATACTGGCTAGCAAGCTCCTGCTCTCCTCAACTCTCTGAAGTCTCTGGCACTGTGATTCTGTCACTGTGTTTGGCTTTTACATGGCTGTTGGGAAACTGTCTTAGGTTTCTACTGCTGTGCTGAAACACCATAACCAAAGCTCAAGTTGCGGAGGAGAGGTTTTATTTGGCTTATACTTCCAGATCATAGTCTCTTCACCGGAGGATGTCAGCACAGCAGTTCAAGCAGGGCTGGCACTTGGAGGCAGGAGCTGATGCAGAGGCTACGGAGGGGTACTGCTTACTGGCCTGCTTCACGTGACTTGCTCATCTTGCTTTCTTATAGAACCCAGGACCACCAGCCCAGGGATGGCACCACCAGTAATGGTTTTGGTCCACTCCCAACAATAACTACTTACAGTAGATCTTTTCTCAATCAAGGTTCCCTCCTTCCAGATAACTTAAGTTGACATTAGACCAGCCAGCACAGGATGAGCTCAGGTCATCAGGCTTGTGCAGCCAACACAAGGCACAACACATGAGGCAGCTGAACACCTCCCAGCTCTTTGCTTTACTTAGATGCTTAAACCACTCTGATCACTTCACACAGTCTTGATTTATTCAGTAAAAATTTGTTTTGGTCTAATCAAAATGATTGTGGAATATCAAAGATTTCCTTTTAAAAATAAATTATATAGTTTATAAATAAAAAAGTATACAATGTAAAGATCATTAAGAGATGAAATATTTACATATTTTAAACTGGTAATCACAAACTACAATGATTATTGAAATATATTAGCATTATGAGAGTTCTTTCGTAGTGACTCAGAGTGTCGAGCATGTTTCTGATTTCTGTCTTTCCTGAGTAAGATCATTTGGTAACATTTGCATATCAAATGTATAGTGAATATATTTATAGATTTCCTCAGCCTTTTGATGAGTTACTTGCGCACATGTGGAGATTTCTTCAGGGGAGCTGAAAACAAAACAAAACAAAACAAAACAAAAAAAACCAAGTGAATTTGGCTTTTATGAAATTACTGTTTTTAACATGGCTCATGATAGAGATGCAACTCAGTGGTGAGCACTCGTCCAGCCGGTAGGAGGCGCTTCATTAGTTACCAGCACACACTCAAAACTTCTTCCACTCCACGTGAGTTAACAGCATTAGGACAGTAGCATGAAAGCTTACTTTGTTTAAGCCTTCAACAATATACTGGGCATGGTAGTACACTCCTGCAATCCCAGCATTTGGAAAGCAAAGTTTAGAGAAAGCATGGTCTACATCTTCCAAGGCTACATAATGATGTCTCAAACAGTCATCTACACAAACTTAAAACTTCAGATCTGCACTGGAGTAAACATCTTGGAAATCTTTCCCAAATTACTCATATGTAGGGCCCTGAAGCTGAGATTGGCAGTATTAGAAGACTGGACCTTAGTAAGAGCACCAGTGGAAGGAGAAGCCCTGGGTCCTGCTAAGACTGAACCCCCAGTGAACTAGACTGTTGGGGGGAGGGCGGCAATGTGGGGAGGGTTGGGAGGGGAATACCCATAAGGAAGGGGAGGGGGGAGGGGGATGTTTGCCCGGAAACCAACCGGGAAAGGGAATAACACTCGAAATGTATATAAGAAATACTCAAGTTAATAAAAAAAAAAAAATAAAATTAGTAAGATTTTCTTATTTTGAAAAAAAAAAAAAAAGAAGACCTTTAAAAGGTGGGAAAAGTCCTTTGTGACTGGGGGTTGACACTTCTGACAAAGTGTGTAAGTTGTTTTTGCTGTCCACTTGACAAAACTTAGAACCACATGGGGAAAAGGGAAACTAAATTGAATGATGCTTGCTAAAAGCCTTTTAGAATTATTCTGTATTATATTTATCTAAGATGACAAGACGTATAGTATGTGTATATAGACAATGCTTCTCACAAGAGCCATAGACTAAAAGAACCCTAGTAGCAGGCATGAGAAACCTCCTTTTGAGTAGTTAGGGGAAGACAAGAGACTCACTCTTATAACAATAGAGGCTATTGATGTGACTACGGTTGCCTCTCAGAGGTTTAAGGTAAGCCCCTGATGCTGAAGATTCCACACATGTAGGACCCAGACCTCAGAAGATTCAAGTAGGATCTGATCCAAAAGCTCCTCTCCTAGATCAAACATCATTGTACCAGACAGTAGCTCTCTACCTAGATATGATGCCTGTGGACTCCAATAGATATAATTTAAAGCTCTTTGCAGCAGACAGAGGTCAGAAAGCCACAACTGGTCAAACTGCAGAGGTCAGCTGATTTTAAGGTGCTCAGACTCATGGATACGTCTACAGCCTCCTGCATGAAAGGCTTGGAGGAGAAGTGGTGAGAGGATAGCAAGAGGCAGAGGAGCAGGAAATCTTTGAGACTCTGTCTCCTAGAAACAACAGGGTAGCTATCCCCCTTGCTACTTAAACAGTACCCAAAGAAGTAAATACCAACAGGCATACTAACATGGGAGGAGGAAAGTCTTTCAGGGCCCTACGCACCGACAATGAACTATAGGCAATTAATGATTCCAGAGAAAGGGACAATTGTTCTTTTCCAGGGATGGGCCCCAATTAGTTGATTTAAGTGGTCAGCCCTGAAGTCATATTCATAAGTAGTACAGACTCAGAAGGTTGTATTTATATAGTTTTGTGCATGTGTGCAACATCATAGAGGCCATCAATATGAAAGTGGGAGGTACAAAATGACATGACAGGGGCAGGAAGGAAAGGGAGGAAATGATACAATTATATTTTAATTAAAAACAGAAACAACCAACTTTACTAGTAACAAGAGAAATGAGATATAAGATTTTTAATCTTTTTTTTTTCTTTTTTCTTTTTTTTCGGAGCTGGGGACCGAACCCAGGGCCTTGCGCTTGCTAGGCAAGCGCTCTACCACTGAGCTAAATCCCCAACACCAAGATTTTTAATCTTAAGACAAGATTTTACAGTCATTACATAGACATAGTATATATGATAAAACCAAGGAAAGAATAACAGATGCATACACATGGAATAAACACACACCAAGACAACTCCAGGAATTACTAGATGGACAATCATGGCATCTTGTGAGCGTGTGTTAGATGAGATCCCAGAGAGAACTCAAAAGAATGACTGTGAACATATTCAAAGAATAAACTTACTTGGAACATAAATAAGCTGAATGAGATAAGGTAATGCAAAATACTAAAGAAGTCAAGAAAAACAATAACAAAAATAGTGAAGACAAACCAACCTGAAAGACTGGAAATGAAAAACAAGCTCCATGAGAAGTCTAATAGCATCAGGACAGGCAAAAAGACAATGAGAGGAGTTGGAACAGCACAAGCTTAAAGAAGACAGAAACCACTGCATAAGCAAGGCTTAACAAGGCGGCATCAATGGACATGCTAATGTACAAGGGGAAATTTTTCCCAGGGTCCCATTCATGAAGAACTACAGGCAAATAATGACTCCTGGGAGAAAGAATTTACCTTCACTAGGGACCAGCCCCCTCACTTGTCCAGTGCAGAACGGTCAGCCTTGAAACTGTATACACACAAAAACCGCTCAGCGGGTTGTCTCTTCCTATATTTGTGCATACAAAATACTTGTGTAACAATAATAAAAGGAGGCTATCAGCTTGGGAAGGGCATGGGATAGGCTTGAGGGAAGGTAGCTGGGAAAGGCTAGGAGGCAGGGGAGGGGTGATGTAAAAAATACTAAGGAACCAGTGGGAATTCCAAGATATCATTCTTAACAACTCTGGATAAGCATAAAGAAAGGAGAAATTAGTCATAAAGGCTTTTTTCCAAACCATCAAGATGGGTAAATGTGTCTGCTGCTGGGCATCATCACTTGGATGTGGTCCCTCAGACTTCACATGGTAGGAGAGAACTGGCAAAAAAACCGGTTCTGTGACTGATGTGAACAGTGTGGTAGGCAGGGGGATGCGTGCACGCATGCACATCCACACGCATGCACATGCACACGTGCACGCACACACTAATACAATTTAAGAAATAGCAACCATTTAAAAATACTAGTAAAGTAGACATACCTGTTCACCATCTTTTTCACAGATGAAAACTGGTGACACATATTTAAGGCAGTCACATAACTTACACCGGGAATACTTAAGTAGAACTGGAGTGCCTCACATGTACCAGTGTCTAGCACTGCTGGAATATGAATCCCGGCATTCTTTCTTTGTTCCACCAACGACAGCTCCTTTATTAAACCTGCAGTTTCTTCTTGTCCAGAGCTGAAAAGGATTCGGATTCCAGCACCAACTAAGGCAGTCAGCAAACTGTCATAGCACTTTGTTCTTCTAAACATTTTTGATATGTCTCCTGAAATTTTCATATTCAGGGAAAATGAAAAGTTGAGTGATAAAATCAGGAAGAACAGTTGATATACTTTATTATAGAATTCTAGCCTCTCATCCCTGAGTTAGTGAGTGGTGCCTTTTACTGATGAGAAACTATAATTAAGCTTTAAATTGATTCTCCAATATTTGATCTGAAATTAACTTACATAAAGATCATTAAATATTGAATTAGTTGATATAAAATTGACTGCTTAGTCCAGTGATTGAAAAAAAAAATACCCGAATGGCCTTCTAATGTTGCCTTTCATTAAGCTTGTCAGAAAGTTATTTTTCCAGCATTTCTACCATATCACTGTCCACTTTGTCTTAAGCGGTTTTCTTCACCGCTTGAGACAAAAGGAGCCGAGCTCTGAAATATGAAGTGGCTTCTCCAAGGCATACAGCATGAGGAAGGAAATGCTGTCCGATTGCCACAAACCACTATTTCCCTTTATTTAAGGTTCCCAAATTTCCATAATGGCTTTCATCACAAGGTTTTATCTCACCCTTCTGACACCCTGAGATGAGCAGGGCACGTAAGCATCTCAACACTAAACACTTGCTATTCAGTCAATGGTTTGTCAATGACCGACGGAGCTGGAGAGAGCAGAAATCAGTGCACCTGCCTGCTCCCCATCCCAGGATCTTTTCTCTGCTCTCATCGGATCCTCCGATTCAGTTACTACTAGAGAAGTCCTTAGCTATAATTCCAATCCCGCATTGGTAAGTGACTTGTGTAAATCCATCTTTTCATGTTTAGAATGAACCCCTCTCCCCCTCAAGTACACCATCACTTATACTCACGGTTTCAGCAAACACTTACTGCCCTGTAACAAAGAAGTTGTTCAGCCCAGAATTACTCAGCTCTTCCCACCAACCCCACACGACCTGATCCTAAGCACCTGCGTCCTCTTTCTTCCCATGGTTGTACTGTTTAGGGAATTCATCTTTTGGCCTTCTCCTTTGGTTTCTTATTGTTCAGTCTTAATGAGCCTCATTGAAATACAATGACCAACGAAAACATAGTGGTACCAAGTATGAAATGACACACTCCGACAACAGGAGAATGAACTAAGCAATAGTTAATTTTGTTAATAGTCTTACAAACATTTGAAAATACAAACCTGCTTTTTCTCTGTCTTTTTCCACAATCACACATATTCTTTGAAACATGCTCTGCAGGCGCTGAATCTGCTCGATGAACTTGTTCTTAGCAGTATTACTTAACATTTCAGACTGAGACTTCCTTTCTACTACCATTCGGTTGCTTACGATGTAGTCACAGCCATTAAGAGGACAAATCTCCACTTGTAACCCGTGAACTGTTCGTAGCGAAGAAATGACTTCCAAACCGGTAGTGATTTCTCGACTGTCTACAAGAATGCAGGCCCTGTTTCCTTCTCGCGGATGTCTAGGGGCTATGAGTACCTCAGCATCAGGTAGCAGTGAAGCAGAGCAGGGTGCTGCTGAAGTGTCCTGATCACCAACCTGAAGAGGGGAAGCCCTGGTCAGAGGCCAGCTGAATGTGCATCAGTGTGTGAAGGTCGCCCGTGATGCTGCCTCGCCCTACTGAAGAATTTCAGCACTTAAACTTTACCATAGCGAAGTGACTAGATAAAACAAGCCACCACTCTACCAAGTCACTGCAAAGCCAGCTGACAGCAATCAATAGAACAGAAAGTCATCAAATACAGTGCAGTCTAGAATCAAACGGGAGAAAACAAATTTTCACAGGGGACACATATTTTTTAAGCTAGAGAAAAGAATGTCTTGCTAACAGGAAAGCAGACTGAAATGCACTTTAGGAATAAGGTCTCGAGACAAAATATTATTGAAAAATTGTGAGATTAGATAATCGGAAACTTTTTCTAGCTGAAAACAAACCTTAGTTGTGTTTGGGTTTCTCTGATCTGTAATCGTGAACCCAGGGCTTCGTGCAGGCTAAACAAGTGTTCTACCATTAAGCTACATCTCTAACCCTTAAGCAACATTTTTTTTCTTTTCTTCTTTTTTGCGGGATGGGCAGGGATAGAAAGGTGATAGTAGGGCTGCAGCTAGGAACTTGCACATGCTAGGCAATACTGTCCCACTGAGCTGTGTTTAAAGCCCAGTAATGCTTTTAATCTAGTTTTACAAGTTCTATTATTACATGATGTATGCATGGGTGCCTGCCCTCATGCACATGTTTCAATCACAGGATAATTTGGAATCGATTCTTTACAACAACCTCTCCAAAGGAACCAAAGCTCAAACTCAACAGGCTTGCGTGGCAAATGCTTTCACCCATGGGGCTGTCTCACCCAACCCCAGTACTGCTTATGTGCATGTATATGTGCCTGAGTGTATGATGTACATCACATGTGTGGAGGTGACCGAAGAGACCCTCAAAAGAAAAATGTGCATGAACCCCTCAAATTGAAGTTACAGGAGTTTTAGGAACTATGGAAAATCGGTACTGGGAACCAAACCTAGGTTTTCTTAAAGAAAACAAATGCTCTTAACTGCTAAATCATCTCCAGTTTCTCAGTAACACTTAAAGAAAGTCAGAGCTGAAGATGTAACGCAGTGTGAGAACACGTCTATATGCAGGCTCCAAGGATCAAGCCCAGCACTGTAAAGAAAACAACAGATCCATGGCTAGCTGACATGCACAGAGGTCAGAAACAAAATAAGAGCCCTGGAAATGAACTGAGCCCAACCAAATCTGAGTTCACAATGAATTCTTTATGTAGAGATGATAGATATGCACACTCAGACCTTGGCTTTTTAAAAAAACAACGTTAAAAAAAAAAATCAATGGGCTGGAGAGATGGCTCAGCGGTTAAGAGCACTGACTGCTCTTCCAGAGGTCCTGAGTTCAATTCCCAGCAACCACATGGTGGTTGACAACCATCTGTAATGGGATCCGATGCCCTCTCGTGGTGTGTCTGAAGACTTCTACAGTGTATTTATGTAAATAAAAGAAAGTCTTAAAAAGATAAATCAAACATTTGGTATAAAAATAATTCTACTACATGAAAGCAGAAAGCAAAAACTAGTTGGTGGAGACAGAGGATCTTCTTAAAATCTGACCCTTTAGCCCAGTGACAGTGAAGCCAAGGAGTACACAGTGCCTACCCAGTTGGCCAATAATAACTACAAGCGTTCTCCCAACAGAAATGCAAATGGTCGTATGTGATTTGCTATGACACCCATAAAGATGCCACCTTGGAACTTTATGTTAACACCTTTTCTTACTAGATAGGTTATATCCTGTTGATGTAGTTTAAACAATCAGGAATTCTAAATTGTTTGTAGAAAAAACAAACAAACAAAAAACCCTGCAAAACCCCATGGAAGTTAGAAAAGTCAGGTAGTGGTGGCCCCCGACTTTAATCCCGGTACTCAGGAGGCAAAGGCAGGTGGATTTCTGAGTTCAACAGCACCTTCATCTACAGAATTTTCTTCCAGGACGGCCAGGGCTACACAGAGAAACAAAACAAACACGAGAATTAAAGGAAAAGAGAGATTGGGCATGGTGGAAAGTTCCAATAATTCTACAACTTAACCCCCTGAGGCAGAAGGACAGCACGATTGAGGTCAGCCTGGGCTAGAGGATGAAAAGCTATCTCAAACAAACAAAACAAACAAACACATGAAAACCCAACCCAAAACTAAACAAAAGAACTTGTCTGAAAACATCAAAGGCTGGAGATGGATAACGCACAGGTTTGATCAGAGACAATATACACAAGCAGAGTGAAAGATTCGGAACATGCCAGATACACATCAATACTGAATGGTTGAAAAAAAATGCTACAACCATACCATAAGGATTATAGAGAAAAGTAACATCTCTACTGTTGTATAAACCCTGGGATGGATATTTAAATGAAAAACAAGTAGAGAAAGTGTGCACTGAACTACGATTACAAGTGTAAATGTATCTTCCTATGTATTTCACAAAGTGGAAATACCAATGCACATCTATTTTAAATTACGTCCTTTGTATAAGAATAAAGGGTATAAAAACAGAGGCAAACTTTGAATTTATTTTATACATTTTCATATGGGACTGTGTAAAGAGGTCACATAATAATGGGGCTTAATTTAAAACAATCCATCACAAATGCAGTACACAGCAATCAATCATTTGTAAATAATTAGGAGTTCTGTAAGTGAAAAGAAGTGCCATATTTAAAAACTCATAAATTTATTCAGTAACGGCACTGTTTCCTACTGAGGGTGTGTATAATCATTGTGTATGTGAGTGCAGAGAGCTCATGCCGCTCGTGGTGTGGGTCAGAGGGCAGCTGTCCTAGCAGGGTGAAACGGTCTCTCTGGCTGTTTTTACCATGCTGCGCACTCCAGCCTAGCTGACCATGATCTGTGGGGTGACTCTCCCAGCTCTGGCAGTAGGGATGCCGCTACAGCATCGGCTTTTTATGTGGGCCCCAGGGAGTTTGTGCGATAAAGTACTGTTACCTGCTGGGCCACCTCCACCAATCACTAACCGCCCCACTGATGTTAACAATGGGACCACTGAAGCAGCCTTGGAATTCCAAAAGTTCCCACTGAAATGGCCCAGAAACTACTCCAGAGTCAGGGAGCAGAAGCAGAGCGACTTGGAGGAAACAGCTGCTTTTCGGTCTACTGAAATGTTAGAGACTATCTTTGCCTAACACACAACAAGCAAGATGCTGGGACTTCCACCATGTCTAGATAATCATTTAATCCTGCAAGTAGAACATAGCATTGAAACCATTTTTCTTGCACAAATTTCACTATTAAGCAAAAGGAAACAAACAAACAAACAAACAAACAAACAAAAAACCCAAATAAAACCAAAATCACAATAGATGTAAAAAGTTTGAAATTACTAAAATTAGCAATATAGGAGGGACCAATGCAGGATGGGCTCACAAGGCCCCAGCCCAACCTGAGGATCTAAAGGCAGTTAATGAGTGCCGTGGGAGAGACATTTTCTGGAGTGTAGCCACGCTTAAGATGCCTGTGCCCTTGTAAATAATCTCTCACCCCTGCTCCCTAAGAGACCATAATGAAGCCTATGAATGACAAAAAAGCAGAGGGTAAGAAAAGGGGACCGGAGGAGCGAAGGGAGACGGCAGTCTATGGGGAGTGACTATGATAATATCAGAGTACAACAGACAAGGATGAAAATGTCAGGACTTGTTCTGTCCAACTAATACACGCTAGGAAAATCCCGAACTTTACAGACCTAAAATGATTATAAAAAAAATTTAATGGTCATCGTCTATAGCCAACGAACTGGACAACCTTAATGGTGTGCGTGAGTTTCTAGAAACACCTAAGTTAGTGGAACTGACTGAAGAATAAACAGAAAATCTGACGGGACCTATAAAGATAAGAATTGTGATAACTGACCAAACCCTCCTACCAAGCCTAGGAGCAGATGGCTTCATTTATACAAGAAGTAAGGCTGGTACTCAGAGAACTTTGCTTGAAAAATTGAGGAGAGTGTTTTTTAATTTGTTCTTCAATATCAACATCTATGGAGTTAGATGAAGACTCAAAGACAACCACAACCAGTATCATTTATGAATCCAAACGCAAAATCCTTCACAAAATATTGGCATCTCAGAGCCAGGTATCATGGCATCCACCTCTAATCCTAGCACTGTGGAGGCTGAAGTAGGAAGCTGAAGGCCAACCTAGCTAATGAGTTTGGGGCAAGCCTGAGCTACATGGCAGGATCCTAGGTTAGACAAATTAACAAACATCGGCACTTATTTGCAATCAATTCAGCAGGTTAGGAATTTTCGTGCATGAGAACGTTATGTACATAGTATGCATGTGTGGTCTATGCACATTTGTGAACAGAAGCATGTCTGTTAACTTTCACAACCCAGAAAGACTTCACGTCCTGTTCTATCACTGTCATATTTTATATGACAGCACTGCTCACTGAGGTTGCCAGTCAGCCTGCCCAGGTTCAAGTGTGAGCTTGATCTGGGCTACCTGAGACCCTGCTACATACAAAACACTATTTTTTCTTTGACTGAGTCATTTAGTATAAAATTCAACACACACACACACACACACACCCCAAATCAACCTTTTTAAATAAATCAACAATGGCACCTTTCTTCCTTTTCTTACATACCTTCAACTGAACTGGACGGTTCCCACACTCCTTCCTTGACTCAACGCTAGCACATGGTGGTGACGTAGATTTGGTTTGATTATGGCTCTGAGCCCTCACATTCAAGGCTCCAGGAACGGCATCCATTATGTTTGGTAGTACCTGTAGTCTCTGCCCTGATGACTGATTCCCTGCTGGATTACAAAGGACCTTGGGCTGCACTGACCCAGATGGCCCTGAAGCCCAGAGCTGGCCCTGCTGTGTGTGCTTGTCAGCAGCATGGCCACCAGCACTGGGATCTTCTCTGCCATTCGCAGTGTTTTCTTCCTCACTTGAATCACTGTCTGGTAAGATAATTCTAGACAGTTTCTTTCTTGACCGTGTACAGTTTTGTTTCTTGTTCATTTGTTTGAGCTTTACTGCATGCCGAGTTTTATACCTTATATCCTCATCTGTGAAGGAATCTTTAGTTAAGTTAAAGTCAACAAAAATTTCTTCTTCACTTGATTGGCTTCGGCAAGACTCTTCTTCAGCAACACAAAAACTGTCCTCTAAATAGTTTTCATCTTGCTCAGGAATCTGTAAGAAAGCCAGGCAGAAATATTTAAATTTATAATTAATCTGAATTTACATTCTTTGAGGCACTAATTCTTATTCCATTAAATGAAGATCTACCAAGTTCATTCATTATGAAAAAAATGGGAACTTGAGAGATTAATAAATAAATAAACAAATAAGCAACATCTTTCCTTCTAGATATTTACAGTGAGCTGCAGGCAGCCAGACAAGTGAATCATAAAAACTTGTGCCAAGTGCTTTAGAACGAGAGATGTGAATACCTTTATTACCCAGCAGGTATCCATGGCAGTTTATGGAGAGAGAAAATATGGCCTACATATGACAGCTATCCTATCCATGCACGCTGCTGTGTGCCTGTAATCCCAGCCACTCGGAAGACTCAAGGCAGAGGGACGTTGAGTTCGGGACCAGTGCATGTACGTGGGTAACAGGGTGGAGGTCCAGCAAGGGTCCAGTGTGCAGCAAGTCCTTGGGTTTGATCCCCAGGACTGCGATTGGTAAGAAAACAGAGCAGCACAGTAATGTCTCATCCAAAACCCACAGCACCCAGAGGAGGCGGGGAAGCTCTGCTTACATGTGGCAGCTTGGATACTTGGCAAGTTTGGCTACACAGTAAAATCCTATCACAAATCACCAATACAGGGGGAAAAAAAGATCCACCTGTAATCTCTAGGAACATTTTTATGAAAAAGGAAAACATTTTAAGAGAAGTATGACATACAAAAAATTTAACTGATCAAATGCTATTCATTTTCTTTAAACTAATTCTCCTAGATGGATAAAAATTCACGTAAAGTAGCTAGCTTCAACTTCCTAAATTCAGAAATGAAATAGAAGCTTTATTAATTGGACTGTATTTCAAATTGCAGTCAAGTGAATCTCCACTATTATTTTTTTTTTCTTTTCTATTTTTCAGAGCTGGGGACTGAACCCAGGGCCTTGTGCTTGCTAGGCAAGCGCTCTACCACTGAGCTAAATCCCCAACCCTCCACTATTATTTTTAAGGTACGTACCTGTGAGAAAATGTTCATGCTGTTATGTTTCTCACGGACCATTTTGTACTTAGTGCTCACCAATGGACTACGCACAGATTTCATGTAAATAGCTCTCATTTCAGAATCTGTAAAGATAAGAATTAATGAATTAGAATTAAGAATTAAAATGAAGTAGCAATATCCGTTCCATGAAAATTTTCATTTAACTCTGACTACTCCAAATTTACTTGGCTCAACATTAAGCCAAGGTTTATAGAGAAGATACACATGCACAAGCATGTGCACACACACACACACACACACACACACACACACACACACACACACACACAGATGTATATTTGTATGTATAGATCAGTTTGGGCAACATGGTAAGATCTCACTCAAAACCCAAATACATCTCAGTATTCCAGAAATCGAGGCAAGAGAATCTATGGTTACACGGCACCTTGGATCTTAGCAAGCCTGAAGACTGCCTGGGCCACAGAGCGAAATCCTGTTGCAACACACCAACAAAGAACTAAAGGATCCTCCTATAATTTCTAGGATAAAATGTTTTTATGAACAATTAAATTTTAAAAGAAACTGATGAGAGAGAAAGAGAAAGAGAAAGAGAATGAGGGAGACAAAGAGTGAGAGAGAGAATTCTAAAAACAATTATTTAAAATGTTGTCAAAGACCAGGTGCGATGGTGCATGCTTTTAATCCTACAATCAGGAGGCAGAGGCAGGCAGATCTCGTGAGTTTGAGGTCAGCTTGCTCTACATAGTGGGTTCAGGCAAGCCAGAACTATGTAGTGAGAGCCTATCTTAAAAAAAAACATTTTTTTTAAAAACTCTCAAAAGAACAATAATGAGGATGTCAAAAGTTTTACCCTCGAAATCACTGTCTGGTTGGGTGAAGAAAAACATTGGGCAATGTGGATTAATCAAACCAATTGAGGAAAACACTAACCTTACTAAACTTATCCAATATGGGAGATCTGCTTTCAGAAAACAACTGGTCAAATAACGTTTGAGCATGCACAGAACACTCAGAGCAAACGAGTCAGACTGCCTACCCATGAAGCGAGAAATGTTCTGATTGGCTCATCAATAGTCCAGCCTTATCAGGTCAGTGTTATTGACTCTGTCTCTGCAGTCCAGTGTAACTTAAAGCAGCAAAGTTTCCCAGGGACCAAGAGATTAAAGAAAAAAATGTGCTTTTGGACACAGTTCTCCACATTTTTTCATAGAATCTGGAATAAGGCTTAGTGTCCTCCATGCTCAGTCATGCACGTGGCTTTTGCAGATTTCAATAAAATCTGTTAAGGTAACAGCAAATTCAAAGTCCCTCAGGCAGCAGCTCTCCTAGACTATACAAGGACTTGTACAAGGATTCAATGTAGAAGGGAAGCAGGCAACGCGGACACCAGTTAGGTTCCAATCTGGTGTTGTTAGTACAATTCCCTTACAGCAGGAAGGCAGCTGGAGGGCTGCACAGCAGCTCAGAGTAACAGAGGCTCCCAGGAGAACAGGACTGAGGAGAGACAATGGTGAGATTCTGGCTAGCACTGACAGGATTCTCAGCAGGAGCAGAGTGACAGATGGACTTTTGCTACACAACTGAGCTCATGAAATGCTTAGAACAAAGAGGAGAGACACCTATCTCTACTTAGGCTCAGCACCTTTCAAAGAAGATCTCAAAGCTTTTTAAAATTACAGAAAAATTCTTATTTTCATGTATTGTTTAACTACCTTTTACTACTACAGTTTTTAAAAACGGTGTCAACATAAACGCTCGTGTCTCCCACTTTCTCCTTAACTAGAAATTATCAACCTTCTTGTGTCATAGAAGCTTTTCAGTACATTCTCCTAGCTGGTCAGCCGTACTTCTTCACTTGCTATTTGAGATTTTTTTTTATTTAAGTACTTCTGTAAGTCGGGTATTGTTGTGAAGTCTTTTGTTTTGAATACAAAGTTGTGGTCCTGTTCTTCACTTTCAGAAGGTAGTTTAAGGTAGACACTGAACCCTGGTTAAATGAACGTCTGATACTTGAGTCATTAAGGGAAATCTGGAGAAACGTGAGGACTCAGAAGCCTGTAAACCAGTAGCTCTAAAAACAGGTATCTCAGAATTTAAATAAAAGTGAACAAATGAAGGCTTTGTACATACTGAATTTAATCCCTATAAACCCAAGTTTATGATGGCCATCTTTCAATAAAGATGAAAATAGACACACTCAAATTGCCGAGTGTCATGACAGCATTTACCATTTATAGCCTGTGAAAGCTGGGTCCGGTCATTTACAAAATCAAGCAGTGAGGAATCCTTCTCGTTCTCAGAGTCATCACCCTCATCTGATGAGACACAGTCCGCATCTTCTCCAGAGACCTCTGCTTCCTCGTCTAAGAACCCCCGAGCTAGAGCCTGTGGAGAAACAAGAAACATGGAGACACCCCATGGAGGTGAAGAAAATTTGTTCACAGTTCTTGTTCTGAGAAGTATATTTTTAGGTCTTTATTTCAAAAATAGAGTTTGTGTGTAACTGTACATATTGCGGTGTACAGAGTGGCACTTGGACACATGTGTATAATGTGTAATGTTGAGATCATGACACCACCAGGACCTTACACATTCTTGATGGGGGAACAACACTGAGCAACACAACTGCGACCCAGAGCTGCCAAAGTTACACACACCGTTGCTGTTAAGGAAGGGGCTTTCTTGTCGATGCTTTAAACGCACGCACACGTGCTCGCTCACGCACACACATACAAATAAAACAAAACAAGACTAAAAACTACAACAACAAAAAGACATGTATATAACGTTTCTTCTGATAATGTTAGATAAAACAGCATTTAGGACACTCGTCGGCTTGCTGGATGGTTCCCAACAGTCTACAGAGATAAAAGTGATGTTTTGGCATGAAAACACTGAGTATCAGAAGCATTGACTAGGCAGGGAAACGTGCTAAGGATTGTTTTTCAAATATTTAAAATTATGAACAAAGATATGGGGAACTGGGATCAGTAAGCTGGCGCCTCAGATAAACAGGACCAAGATGACAACCTGTGCTCCATCCCTGGAAGCCACATGGTTAGACGAGGGAGCTGACTCCTACAATTTGTCCTCTAACAGCCACTTTCCCACTGTGGCATGCACCAACCCCTGCCACACATACAAAGCAAATGATGTCACAGATTATTATTACTGTTTTTTTAATTTATTTATTTTTACTTCCTCTCCTTTTTAAAAAGTTTGAGTTTTATGTTTGTGAGTAGCATAGCTACATGTTTGTCTGTACACCACGTGCATGCCTAGTGTCTACAGAGGCCAGAAGAGGGCATCAGACCCTCTTGAAGTAAAGTCACGGCTGGCCACCATGTGGGTGCTGGGAATTGGACTTTGTTCCTCTGCCAGAGCAGCCAGTGCTCTTAACCACTGAACCATCTCTCCAGCCCCAGTTTCTGTTGTAGTTGTTTGTTTGTTTGTTTGTTTGTTTTAAGAAATTGTTTTTGTTGTTGTTTTTATAAGAAAAAGCAAATTTCCTAAAACTCAGGTCTGGTTCTACATTTTCTACAAAAAATTCTCAATATATTTCAATTTCTTCATTTATTCATTCAAAATAATATACCAGCAATAAGATAAAGCCAGAACACAAAGAAAACAAAAAGTAGTATATTTTGAAATTTTTAATTCCAAAAACAGAAATGCAAAATTAGTGGGAAAATACTTCTTTTAAAAATGTGTTTTCTGGGGTTAGGGATTTGGCTCAGTGGTAGAGCGCTTGCCTAGCAAGCACAAGGCCCTGGGTACGGTCCCCAGCTCCAAAAAAAAAGAAAAGAAAAAAAGGAAAAAAAAATGTGTTTTCTGGGGCTGGAGAGATGACTCAAGAGCACTATCTGCTTTTCCAAACACCCACACTGTGGATCACAATAATCTATAACTCCAGTCCCACCCTCTTCTAGCCTATGTGGGCCCCAGCCTCATATATGGTGCATAGATAATGTAGGCAAAACTCCCATACACTAAAATTCTCTTCTCTCCTCTCCTCTCCTCTCCTCTCCTCTCCTCTCCTCTCCTCTCCTCTCCTCTCCTCTCCTCTCCTCTTCTCTCTCTCTCTCTCTATCTATCTATCACGTGTTTACATAGCATGTGCACATACATGTGGATTCTAATACACATGCACATGTGTGTATGTAGCAAATATACATTAAAAAGAATAAGAAAAGATTACCTTCATATGAATCCGTTTCTTTTGGGCTTTGGAGCCTTTTCTGGTGTTCCTGTTACGATCCTTGAAGTATTCCAATTTTGGACATGGTCTGTGAAAATTCTCACTCTCATCGTCGCTAGATGATAATTCTGACTATAAAAAGTAGTTAACACAGTACTTACATAAGAAAGAAAAACATAACTGGGCTGATTTATTTTATTTCTCAAGAGTGATTTAACTTTAGTTTCGTTTTTCCTTTTTAGTGACTAAGCAGTCTCGTCAACATTCTCAATGTTCTGACCAGTTAGACCGTAAGTGTCAGTAACGTAGTGTTAGTGTACGTGTCACTCAACTTAGTTTTACATCAAACAGATCCTGTGAAAACTTAGTGTTTTCTGTAGATTTTCAAGGATTTCACAAAAGATAAAATTTCATCTAAACATACAGAAAACCTTTGAAATCAAGAAACTTACGGAGCAGTTACAAATTTTAAGAAAGACCTATAACCACCATTCTTGCACAATAATACAAAGCCAGTTAAAGAATGGAAAGTTTATCAAATACCTTCAGTTTGTAGGAATAGTTTTCACAGAACAACTGTCACAACAACTCTGTCTGACTTCAATTCACTTTGTATAAACCACTAGTCATTTTGGGTACAGCACAATGTTAAAGCAATTTTAAAGTGAATATATGAGTATAAAGGTTACTATGGATCAGTGGTGTTTTTAATTAACTTTGTCCAAATGATCCACTAGACAGAAGCTCTACAAGATATCGCCTGCAGATATCTGCTGCTAGAGTAAAACACAAATGAAAGACAAAGATACTATCTTAAGGAGGCAGGCCAAAGTCTCCAGTTCAAGACCTCACAGTGCAGAGGTGCATTTGGGCCCCTACGCGAGCTGTTCATTCGGGTGTCAGGACCGTTCCCAGCCAGCTTCTCTGCTAGCTGTGTTGTACACTCTGTCCTCTCTCAAGAAGTTTAACATACAACTCCTAATGTTCGGGCTAAAGGGTTTTTTCTTAAAAACTACACCTCTGTAACCTGCTTTCTTCTCTATTATTTCTACTTCTGTTTCTTTACTATTTATACTTGTTACCAGCAGGAAAGCTCATAATGAATCCATTTCTTTAGCAGAAGTAGAAATTCTAATCACATAAAATATGGTCTCAGCTCCGTGGTAGTGGTGTACGCCTTTAATCCCAGCACTCAGGAGGCAGAGGCAGGTGGATCTCTGTGAGTTCGAGGCCAATTTGGTCTACAGGGTGGTTCCAGGACAAAGAAACCTTGTCTCGAAAAACAACAACAACAACAACAACAAAAGATATAGTATCTATTGTTCTACTAAGCATTAACCTGTAAGATCAAGTATAATAATTTTTTCTTCTGTGTATGTTTTTCTTATATTACTTATCTTAAACCAATTTAGGTTATTGTGGCTGAAAAGATGATAAAATGGGTAAGAGTACACACTGCTCTTCCAAGCACCAACTTCCAAGGAGTTTGGTTCCCATCATCCATGTCGGGTGGCTTATAACTACTGTAACTTCAGCTCCAGGACATCGGATGCCCTTTCTTGCCTCCAAGGGACAGGCACAGACGCATATAAACACCCAAACACACACACACACACACACACACACACACACACACACACACACACACACACACACATCCCTAGGAATAAAAATGCCTGAAATTTACTTACCCTAAGCACCCTGGACTTTTTTACAACATGAATAGGAGAATCAACTTCATTGTTTTTCTGATCCTAGATGAAACAAACAGGTAAACAGTTTAAAATATAACACAAAGTCAGAAAGGGGAGAGCCTCACCTAACTACATCACTGTGAGGAATGAATGGCTTACCTCGGGGGACTTCAGGACATTTCCTTTTGGTTTTCTAGTTTTTTTCAGGAAAACATCATCTTCGCTTTCACTAGTTAAGTGTTCAACTATAATAATTGAGAAGTAAATCTGGTCAATAGTTTAAAGTTACTCCATCACAACAATATTATTGATGACTGTAATAAAAATTTCTGGGGTTGGGGATTTAGCTCAGCGGTAGAGCGCTTGCCTAGGAAGCGCAAGGCCCTGGGTTTGGTCCCCAGCTCCGAAAAAAAGAACCAAAAAAAAAAATTTCTATATTTCTTAATCTCATTTATTTTTGTAAAAGGTCATTGGGAGGCAAGGGAGGAAGATCTCTGTGAGTTTGAGACCAGTCGGTCTACATAGTGAGTTTAAGGTCAACCAGGGATACACAGTGAGACTCCATCTTAACAAAACAAAAAGATCACCAGAAGTTTGACCAACATCAGTTTACAGAGGCAGTTCTATAAAACAGTGATGGGCTGGGAAAATGGTTCAGTGGGTAAGGGGGTTGATTTTCAACCAGAAGACCTGAGTCTAATCCTTAGTATCCATCCATGCAGCTCACAATGCCCTGCAACTTTGGGCTTCCAAAGACAGACAGACAGACATGTGGCCTGTGTTCTCAAAGACAGACAGACAGACAGACAGACAGACACACACACACACACACACACACACACACACACACACACACACACAAATTTAAAAAAGATTTTAAAAGGCCTTTAAAAAGAACACAGGAGAATAAAAGATACTAGTTTGCTAATAAATAGATCTTTAAGAGCCTGAAGAGATGGTCCAGCAGTGAGAGCACTGGCTGCTCTCACAGAGGACCAGGGCTCAGTACCCAGCATCCACATGGCATTTACGACTCTCTGTAACTCTACTTCTAGGGAATACGACACCCTATTCTAATGTCTAAGGACACTACATGCATTCAGTACATTTCACTTGTGCAGGCAAAATGCTATTCACATACAGGAAATAAAAAAATAAACCTTTCAAAAAACATACTTAAAATGAGGCCCAAACTTATAAAATGTAAGTTTTCTCCTTGAGTGTAGGCCAGACATAGTTCCTAACAAAAGACTTTCATGGAACTGGGGTATGGGGTGTGGTGGGTTATAGCTAAGTTGGTAGAGCACAAAGCCTTCCCTAATTTCCAACCCCAGCACTAACAAAACCAGGAATAGTGCTAAATAAATCTGCTGTGGCTGCCCAAACCTGTAATCCCAGCATCGGAGACACAGGTAGGAGTGAAACTTCAAGGTCACCTTCCACTGCTCAGGGAATTCAAGGGTAACCTGGACTCACTAAAAAAACTAAAATACTTTCAGTTAAATATAAGGGGTGTGTGTGTGTGTGTGTGTGTGTGTGTGTGTGTGTGAAATTAAGCATTTGAACCTGAAGACCTGGGTATGGTCTTTAGAACCTATGGTAGAAGGAAAGAACTCCTAAAAATTATCATTCAACTTCTATACACTCAAAATGGCATGCATCCACTCTCATTCTACATACAGCCCGTACCATACACACTGTTGTGGTTTAAATGAGAATGGCTCTGTAGGCTCATAGGTTTGAATACTTTCCCCCCTCCTCCCAGTTGATAACACTCGGAAACGATGAGCAGGTGTGGAGACAGATTTTAAGGTTTATAAGCCCAAAGCATTCTTAGTTCGCTCTCTGCCTTGTGCTTTTGGATCAGATGTGAGCTCTTAGCTACTTTTCCAGCACCAGGCCTGCCTGCTGTCATGCTCCCAGCCATGATGTTTATAGACTCACCCTCTTAAACTATAAATGCCAATAAATTCTTCTATAAGTTGCCCTGGTCATGGCATCTCTTCACAGCAATCAAAAGTAACTAAGACATGGTTGGAGAGATGACTTAGCAGTTAAGAGCACCAGCTACTCCTCCAAAGGACCCAGGTTCAATTCTTAGCGCCCGCATGGCAGATTACAGAAGTGTCTGTAATTTTTTCCGGAGTATATGATACCCTCATTCAGATACATATGCAGGCAAAATACCAATATACATTTAAAAAAAAAAGGATGAAGGAGGGAGGGAGGGAGGGAGGAAGGAAGGAAGGAAGGAAGAAAAAAGTAATTAGACTGGTTGATTCCTGGAGTACTGCTGTGATTGGTTTGACCATGATGTTTTTGGAGGGATGTGGAAGACTTTAGGACTCGGACTAGGAAAGAGTACATGGATCCTAGAAGCGCTTGGAAGACAGTAGTGTTGTGAGCAATGAGGACCATGGAGGCACAGCTCAGGGATTCAGAGGGTGACAATATTAACAAATAGAACAGAGGTAGCTGGGGCACAAAAGTCCTTACAGCCACAGAACACTAGGAAGATCAGGAATGTTAAACACACCGGGGCTTCTTCTCATTGGAGGGGATAAAACGCCAGCTTTCCTGCCCAGAAGGCTGGGAGTGGATTCTGTTAATGACCTATGGAGGCTATGGAGGTACACAGGTAGTGCCAACTCCCTAGAATGATTATTTCAGACTCTGCCTTCCCTAGGCCGTTTACCTAACCTTAGGGGAGATGTCACATACAATTTATAGCCTGCTGACCTCTATTGGTCAGAGACCACATTAGACTCTAGGCTGTTTGGCTACAGAACCCACCGTCATGGTCACAGGAACTTTGTAAGAGTTTCTGTGTAGTCACAGCTTAAACTTTACTGTGCAACAAGAATCGAACTCATTGGACTGTGCTGCCTGGAAACTTTTCCCCAGACTGTGCCGTGGTTTAAATACGCTGACAATGAGTGCCTGGGACCAGACTCCCCAAAGTCGGATCCAGGGTGACCTGGGTGTTCATCTCTTTACCCAGTTGCTTCTCTATCTGACACCTGCAGGGATCCTCTCCAGAGACCATTCTTGTGATATTTTAGCAATGAATGTAGCTGGCCTAAGATTCCGCCTGAGGTTAAATGGAAGTGCTTTTGACTACCTTTGCAGCAGACATTTCATGACAGTCTAATCTGACTGTTACATAGTTATTAGTGGTCACTCTTATGCAAGTGAAAAGGGGCATCAGGGCATTTAATGTGGTAGCCAACGCTTGTGCTATAAGAGAGAAGGAGAAAGAGAATAAAGGGAGTGGTATCTTCAGGGAGAGACCCCACCCAAATAATCCTGCTATTTGTAAAAAGAGGAGGCCTAAGAAATGATCTGTTCCTAGAGAGCAACGACAAAGCAAAACTGGCATATGTAATTCAAGGAGGGGCCAGGTTTCAGCTCAAACAGGCAGTGGAACTTGGCAGCATCAGCCATATGGTTAAAAAGATGCAGTGGTAAAGGGGTCGTGGAATCTTCCTCGGAGCTAAGGGAAGCTGCTCAAGCTAGGAGGGTGGCAGGAGAGTTCCTGCGTGTAGGTCCAGAGAAGCCATTGTGTGAGCTGTGAAAGCGCAGTGTGGATTGGTTTGAGGAAGCCATGATATTAGAGACGCCAGAGCCTGCCAAGGAGACCTGCAGGTGGGTAGCAGAACCAGCGCAGGAGAGGGTCTTGGGGTAGGCAAGACTGAAGTGTGCAGCCATCTAAGCCTTTTGACACTGGACATAGAGCTAGAGCATTGGGAATTTGCATTGCTGGATCTGGGTCTTGTTTTGGTCCATATTATTCCTCCCTTTTGGAATGGTCGTCTGTATCCTGTGCCATTATAGGTTGAAAGTATGAAATATGCTCTTTGAATTTTACAGTTAAAAGACTGCCTTGGGTCTCAAAAGAGACTTTGGACTTTGAAACTGTTAGGACTGTGAAAGACTCTGACAACTTTTGAAGTTGGACTAAATCATTTTGCCTGTGATAAGGCTTCAAACTTATTAGGTCCAGGGAGTAGAATGTGGTAGTTTGGAGGAGAATGGACCTCACAGGCTTGTATGTTTGAAAACTTGGTCTTCAGTTGGTGGAACTCTTAGGGAGGGATTAGGCGCTGTGGCCTAGTTGAAGGAGGTGCGTCACTGGGGGCAGGTGTTGAGCTTTCATAAGCCCATGCCATTACCAGTTAGCTCTCTGCTTTGTGCTTGTGGATCAGATATGAGTTCTCAGCTACTTTTCTAGCCCTTAGGCTTGCCTACTGCCATGCTTCCCACCCTGATAGTCATACACTCACTTCTTAATTTTAGGCTCCAATGAACTTACTTCCTTCTATAAATTGCCTGGGTCATGACATCTCTTCACAGCAATGGAAAAGGAAAAAGGTAAGACACACACACACACACACACACACACACACACACACACACACACGCACACGTAGATAATATTCAAACTGACTATAATAGGAATGGACGTAGGCTACTTTAAGTCATGCTCATGGGAGGCAATGGAGCATTATTTTTGCTCTAATTCTGTTATGATTTGGGCTGGGAGAAACCAGATGTTATGATTTTTTTCTATGGTGTCCTGGGAGGTTATGAACTCATAGGTTCAACCACACAAGTGACTCGGCTACCTGAGTAGATGGCATCACAGCCATACACAACTATCCTTACAAAGAGGTTTACAAGTAAAAACCTCAAGTCTCTCACCAGAGGCACTGGGAGCAAGCCAGTTTAAAAGCACTTATCACTTAAAAGCAATTATCACTTCAGGAAGCTTATTCTTTAACTGCCTCAGTAGTTTTAAGGAACCCTCCTCCCACACCAAACATAAAGTATGGTAAAACATATTAAAGCCTCTTTCAATTAGGTGAAGCAAAAAGTACTAGCTAAGGATTCCTATATTAATAATTCTTTTACCTATATGCTGTTCATTCTATTGTATGTAAGTGATTGCTAAATATAAAGCAAGGAGAAGTTTTCATTTAGATGATACAAAACCAGAAAAATGATGCAACTATCAATGAGGAGTAATGAAGATGTTATTAAACAGGAACTGAAGGCGCAGAGGGACCAAACTCAGGGGTTCGCAACCTTCCTAATGCTGCTGCCCTTTAATACAGTTCCCCATGTTGTAGTTACCCTTAATCATACGATCATTTTTGTTGCTACTTCATACTTGTAATTTTGCTATAGTTATAAATCATAATGCAAATATTCTGATGGTCTTCAGCAACTCCTTTGATACATCAAAGGGGTCATGATCCAAAGCTACCCACTGAGAACCACCATAACTAGTGAGGAGGTAGTCAGAGCAGTCCCTATGCTATGTTTTAAAAATTAAATGTTATTTAATGGCCATGGCCTGCAAGCCCAGCCTTTGAGAGGTGGACACACAGAAAAGGAACTCAAATTTAAAGCTACTCTGAGACACTGTTCTCTTGATCCTGTGGTCTGATATCAGCCTTTTAAATATGTTATATAAACACTTCAACCCCCCTCAAATTTTCCTTTGTTTCATTAATTTTAACACTTCAATTCTTTTTTACCTTAGACATCTAAATTATATGTACATTCCTGAGGTATCAAACTGAAAGTCAACAATACCCAGGCATACTTCCCAATCTAATGGAACTCAACATCTTTCCTCCGCCTTCTCAACTTCTTAAATAGCCACTATCTTGGCATTTATTGCTACATTTTACTGACATTTTCCAAATGGCTTGCATGTGTTTCACAAACAAGTAATTTGGCCAAATTTCACAGTTCTTTGTGTATTTGACAATAAACAGCATAAAAATTCCTGTGGCATACAATTTCAAATCTCCGAGCAGTAACATCAACATTAAGTCATACATTTCAGAGACAGACTCTTACCTTTAGGGCACCGAGGGGACTGATACACTGAGAGCTGATCACTGCTTTTGGTCTCTTCTACAGAAAATCCTAAATTGTCGAATCTTGGATTCAATGTCACTTTGAAACCCTGTCCACCGGCTTTCTCCTTGGTAGAGTCCAGTGTCTTGAGCACGTGTGCTCCTGTCTTAGAACTCCGATGTGCCTTAGAAAGTGGCGTACTCATGGCTCTCTCCCTCACTGGTAAGGACAGAGCAGAGTGGAAAGGTGCGCATTCCTTACTCTGTGCGCAGGGCGACCACGGCATTTTTTCACTTGGGATGGGTGATATGGTTCCACCCAGTGGACCTGAAGCATGACTGGCATCCTTTACCTCCTTATCGGAATGTCGTCCAGGCACTTCGGCTGTTCCCAGGGTGCTACTCCTATCAGATGCACGTGCTGGGTTTTCATCATCAGAACCTGAACTACAAAATCCTAAGTCAAAGGTAACAGAGAATAAGTCCGCAGAGCAGTCGAAAGGCTGCCCCTCAGTTTTTATCTCTTCATCTCTGCCCTCCACACCTTCCCAACACTTGGTATCACAAATGATTTGATCTTCAGGCTCAGAATCATCATCTAACAACTCATCCGAAATTAAGAAGTGAGAGACTGGAGGCATTTCACTTATGAGAGTTTTATCTGACACACAGAGGGGTTGACTGATTCTGTCCAAGGGAGGAAGGCCCACCCCATTCAACTCTTCAGTACCATCTTCAATATTCTTCAAATCATCTTCAAATAACAGTAAACTCTCATCCTCATCAGTGAACAATACTGGGGGCTCACTATCATCATGGCTGTTCTCGTCAACCAAATTATTTTCAAGGTTTACTTGTATTTGACCATAACTGTTAGATACTAAATTCTGATTTTTAATATTGTGGGTTTCACTATCAGAGTCACAGAAGGAGGGCTGATCAGGAATGTTATTATGAGTTGTGGCAGGGAGACAATCTTTTTCAGAAGGAGGATTAGTATGTTTAGCTGAATTCAATTCTAAGTTTGATTGAGAATTCACAGCAGTGTATAATGCCAGAGAAGCAGGTTTAGGACTGTGTTCACGCTCTGGGTAGGGTGATCCAGGTTTAGGACTGTGTTCACGCTCTGGGTAGGGTAAGCAGGACTCATTGTCAAGTTCAAAACCCTGAGTAACGGCATACTCCACGTCTGAGAGTCCACTGAGGGAAGGGGGAGAATGAGATAGAAATCTCTCCACATTAGCCAGTACCTCTTCTGTCATGGGCTGACAACGATAAAACAGTTCAGCTGCTCTCTCTGTGTACAGCTCTTCTTCCAATGGAAGAAACAAATGTGAGGACAGAGATTTATCATCACTGAAACTACTATAACCAGAATCTAAGGAGTACCTGGCAAGTGACTTCTCTTCCATTAACAATGTTCCTGTATGGCTATCATCTTCAGTAACAGCACCCAGGATGGGGATTCCACCTACATCTGCCACTCTTTCACCACTGGGTGGTACCCGGGAAACAACGTCTGCAGGAGAATTCCTGTCACTGTCTGAAGAGTCTGCATCATCATGGTCGTCATCAGTTTGCTCACGAGTCTGGCCTTTTCCCACTGTTGTGGCTTTTTCCCTTAGAGAAGTAATTTTGGTCCATTCAGAATCCATTTGTTCAACGGTGTCAGCACACCCTTCCTCAGACTCTGTCACTGACAAAGAGCCTCCTGCATCGACACTCGGTCTAAATGAAGACTTCTTGGGAGCAATTCTGGTGACACTGGCTACATTCTTATATCCATTCCTTGGAGCATTATATTTTGAGTAGACATCTTCCATTTGTAGAAAAGGTTTAATTTTCAATTCATAGCTGCATTCATCCTACAAAATGAAAAACAGCAGAAAGTCAGAAAAACAAAATAAGCCAATTCTAAGAAATGAGTTTTACTCCATATTATTTTTCTAAAAAAATTGTTATCATTTGAAGGATTTTGTTTGAAATCCCCTAAACTCTAACAAATCAAGAAAAAAATGTAAATGCCAACACTATGAAATCATTGGCTACTTTTTAATCTCAAGACACAGAGCCACCATAATGGCTAGTCCTGGACAGAACAACTTCAATTACTATGTAAGGTTATAAATACCTAGCATTTAATTAAGAAATTAATTTCCTAAAAAATATACATATAGTAAATTTAAATTCTCAATTGAAAAACCAAGAGAAGCCTTGTTTGTTTGTCTGTTTTGCTTTCTGACATGGTCTGGGCTCATAGCTCAAGCTAACACATCCTTCGCTTCTGTCTCTGGGATTCTGGGGTTAGAGGTTCTGCCAGATTCTGACCAATACAGAGGCAGATGCTTGAAGCCAACCATTGGACTCACCACAGGGACCCCAATGGAGGAGTTAGGGAAAGGACTGAAGGAACTGAAGGGGCCTTATCTCGAATCAATGGGAGGGGAGGCCCTTGTTCCTGTGAAGGCTTGATGACCCAGTGGAATGCTAGGGTGGTGAGGCAGGAGTGGGTATGTGGGTGGGGGAACACCCTCATAGAAGCGGGGTAAGGGGGATATGATTTGCAGAGAGGAAACTGGGAAAGGGGATAATTTAAAATGTAAATAAATAAAATATCCAATAAAAAAAGAAAAGAAACATGAAAAGAGAAAATAAGGAATGATTATCATTTAGTTATTAGCAATGACTTTAGTAGTAATTGGTTGTGTTCCACTGGAGGTTATCATTAAAACTGTTTCCTGCCTACCCCACCCCCACACATCCCCCAAAAAAGCTTAAGGGCTGGGAATATAGCTCATCTGGTAGAGAGCTTACTTAGCACACTGGAAGCTCTGGGTTCTATCTCCAGGACTCCAGATAAGAAACATAGAGGTGTACTCTTGTAACCTACAGAGGTAGAAGGAGGTTCAGAAGTTCAAGGTCATTCTTGGCTACATATGGAAGTCAAAGCAGCCTAGAGTACATGAAACTCTGACACTGACACACACACACACACACACACACACACACACAGAGCAAACAAAGAGTAGGAAGAGGAGAAAGAAGAAGAAATAAGGAGATGCTAAGCGTTCTAGATTCATCAGTACACTAGTGAGAGAAAGCCATAGCTACACAGGACCAGGAGTAGGAGCCCATGCCTGTAATCCCAGCACTCAGGAGACTGAAGCAGTTAGTCTGGATTAACTACATAGCAAGACCCTGCCTCCAAAAACTGACAAGAGAGGAAGGCGGGAAGAGAAGAGATTAGAGAAGGCTTTGGGAATGAGAGAGAGCTGTAGAACCTGTACCTCTTCATGTCTCATTCCTTCTATCATTCGCATGATGCTGATGAAATGGTGGCATCGATCCGAATGCTCAACCTGATGCGTAGGAAGCGGATGATCTTGCCAGAGACTCCACTCGGAGAGAGAGAGCTGGTGAATTCCAGTGGTTGGTTCTTGAGCCTTCATTTAAAAAGCAACAAGGAATGAGAATTCACAAGCCAATTTTAAAGACATGATTCACATAACAAACATAATGTAAACCACTTAAATTCACATGGGCAATCTCAACTAAAATCCTCGAGGGAAAAACAGGAAAATAATTTTATAAAGTATAAGGTTGCTTTTTAAATTACATTTAAAATTAATTGTCATTTGAGTTATGATTTGACCATATTCCTGTTTCTCGAAAAAAAGTATGGTTTTAAAATCACTACTTTGCTATATGTAGATCCCACAATAGAATGGGTGGCATACATTGATCCCTGATGAAGTGATTACAAGTCTTCATGCCCACTGCCACATGCCATTCTCCCTGCTAGTGGTGAAAACACACCTCCATAGGCAGATTTAGAAAGCATCCATGAGCATCTTCTTCCAACTCTCTCTCAGCACGCGAAAGCTGGGCAGCTCTCTCCACTGCAGCTAAGCTCTCAGAGTTTGATCATGCAAGCAATTAGCACCCAACTTAAAGTCTAACTAAAGTTTCAAAAAAGCAAGCCAGTTTGCACAAAGGCACACAGGGCAACATACTTCATGCTAGTAGCACACTGAGGATCTAAAGCACAGCAGGGAAATAGCAGAGCACACTGTGCCGTTCTGCAGGGTGATAATGGTCATGCAATGTTATGAAATCAAACTACAACCTACATAAGAAACGGCTATGTGAAAGCAAACGAGAAAGGAGGTCTTAAAGGTTTGACTTTGGTGTGGTGATTCCCTTTTAAGCGGACCACTACTTTAAGTGAATTAACATTCCAATCATAAGCTTGTGTTACTGCTGTCAAATCCACTGTGCAGGCACCGCACACAGCCACCTCGCACAGCCAACTCACCACTCTGTCCTCCTGTAAAGACAGGAAGTGAGACCGAGGCAAAGCCACTCCTTTAACTGTGTCGCTGTCTCCTAACCTATAGAGTCTGTTCCATAGGTTAAATTCCTCTTCTGACAAGAGCCCATCTTTATTCGAATTACCAGCTTTTATTCCTGGAAGTTCAAACAAGAGTTGGGAGGAGGTTTAAAGTAACCGGCAAGACAAAGGCAAAATACACAGTACCGCCTGAACCCAACCTGCTTTATCTATTTACTTCTGGTTCTGCTAAACCAAGATTCCATTCTGGGAACTAGAACTGGTCACACAAACTTACTGTGCAGTGCTTCTCCACTCTATTGCCTAAGTCTGTCTCACCTCTTTGAAAGGGTCTATCCCATGTAAGAGCTACCTTAGCAATAAGTTCACTAGTGGAATAGAGAGCCACGTGTCGGCTTCTCAGTCTGGCGTCTTTGGAACAGTCATATAAAATCTCTTGTGAAACCGAGTTAAGACTGACTTACACATGAAAACCAGCACTAGCAGAGCAGTATCTGAAGCTTCAGGAGAGGGACAGTAACATTAAGGGGCATTTAGGGTTATGTTTTAAGTGGGGGACAGATGGAAGGAGAAAAATACAAGTGGGGAGAGAGTGCAGAACTGCGGTCCGACTCAGAAAAACCTCAAAGATTACTAATCAGGAACTCAGAAACTTTGGTCTGTACTATTCTTAAATACCGTGTAGGACGTTTTAGAAAAACAACTTTTCCGAAAATGTTTTCCTTTTGTAAAACTAAGAGCTTTAAGTAAATGACCTTGGGGATCTCTGACTTACTCATTTCTTTCTCTTTTATGTATATGGGTATTTTTGCCTACACGCACAGTCCACTGCCCACAGTGTGTATATCTGTGCAGCACATGTATGCAGTTTGAGAGCAGGCCAGAAAAGGCCACTGGACACCCCCCTCCCGTCCCCCTGGCAGGGAGTTACAGACAGTTGTGAGTCAGCATGTGGGTGCTTAGAATAGAAGCCAGGTGCCCTGGAACAGCAGCTAGTGCTTTCAAACACTGAGCCATGTCTCCAGCTTTTTAAATAGGAAGGGACTCCAATGTTTTAGTTACTGAGAACTTTAAGCCTCTACACCTCAATGAATTACACATTAGTGTACATGCATGACGATTTATGAAAAACTGCATAAAACATAGTCATATAACTTTGGAAAGGGGAGTCACAGGCACTGAAACAGTCAGGATGGAGGACAAAGTAGTAAAATTATGCACTAGCAAGTACTTATTAATTTTGCTTTGCTTTGTTTTTGAGAGAACCTCAAAACTGACCTAGAACCTGCCCTTCAGTCCCGACTGTCTCCTAAACACAACAGTGCAAACGTCTGCAAATCAGCAGGTGAGTGATGGAAGGCTGTGTAGCCAACGGTGGTGTCCTTCTATATGAAGGCGAGGTAATCCTGGGAACACGCATGGAAACGGAGCATCTGCCTGGTGTACATGAGGGGAGAACGTCCTTCTTCCTTTGTCATGCAGTAGACTGTGTAAATGCACACGCAATCTAACTGAATGCTTATTCTGCGACTGTTTTCTTTTTAAACTTTCAGTCTCCCTACTGGGTTTCTAGCACTCCATGTCACCAGTGTCTTTCCCTTGTCACATCAATACGTTCTTATCTTTCCTAAGACTCAAAGCACCTTAGAACATAGACTGTTTTCAAAGAAAGATACAGTATAAAGACAGGTTATGCACCAGGCAGTGGTGGCACACACCTTTAATCCTAGCACTCAGGGGGCAGACAGGCAGATCTCTGAGTTTGAGGCCAGCTTGGTCTACAGATTGAGTTCTAGAACAGCCAGGGTGACACAGAGAAACTCTGTCTTGAGTAACCAAAACAAGATGATGATGACAATGACAAAGATGACAGAAGGAGGAGCAGGAAAAGGAGAAAGAAGGATGAGGATGGGAATGCTGTTTCTTTCAGGAGCCAGCACCTTCCATCAGTTCTCCAAAATGACAAAGAGGTGCTGATGCACGCTCTCCAAGTCTTTTAGAAAATAAAGCTGTTTCTTTGGCCACATACGTGTAAATCTACAAAAGAGATTCTACAGATGTTAGGGGATTAGGTACTTCTCAGCAAGGAATCCCTAACTGTTACCGCAGCAAAACGGATCATCCACAATGCCACTCGGCTGCTGCTGGCCTTGTTGTAAACGAGCTCGTTAAGGGCAAGATTCCAGTCAAGAGAAGGAAGGCGCACAGTGAGCGTGGTACGCATGCACTGTAAGAGTCAAGATGGCTTCCCATGATGGACGAAGGGAAGGACCAGAAAACAAACAAAGCCAAAGGGAAGGCCCTGAGGGAAGGAAGGTTCCACTAGGCTCCAGCCTGTTCCATCCAGGGAAGCACTGTGAGAACAGAAAGGAGCCTGAGCTGCTGGAGCCCATGCCACAGGAATCCTGGACTCAGGAGACGTACAAATGGGAATGATAGACCTAGACTGTAAAACAAAAACAGGGCAGACCAAGAATGGGAGGGAGTGAAGAATGTGTCAAGTGCACAAGTTTTGCTTACCACTCCTTGAGGAGAACGACTTTCGCTGTACACTCCGAGCCTTCTCTGATTCATAGACACCATGTGTGATGAACATTTTGTGTAATTCAGGATTGATTTTATCAGGAACCATTCGTGGACTTCCTTGGTATAAACGAAGCACTTGTCTGTTACCTGAAATAGCTTTATAAATATTTTTTTTGTTGGACTGACTCTGATTGTATGTCTGCAAAACAAATACAAAATACAAATTTTCAGTTTTTATAGTAATCATTTAGCTATAATAAGCAATTAATATGTCCGCCAGGATTATTTTAAACATAAAATTACACTTTGATTCACTTAAAGACTAGAGAATAGAATTCCTATAGTCTTGAATGTGAAAACAGATCACTAACTTAGATTCTTGAGGAAAATCATTTTAAAATCTATTACTACAAAAGCTTAACAACTATTTGTAAAGAGGAAAAATACACACACACACACACACACACACACACACACACACACACACACACGAGAATCCTCATGGAACTATGTATTTTTATTGGCTTACTGCTTTTAATACAGCCAAACTTTGTACCTGAGTATAAGGTCATATTTGTTACAAGGGAGATTTATGAGAGAGGAAATGAAGCCTTTATTTCAGCGTGTTCATTTGTCTACATTTCCATTTTCCTCACCATCTTGGATTAGACAATACAGATGATCTAGAGCACGGCACAGCACACATGAAGTGCTCATTAAGGATGAGCCATTACCACCATTTAACAGATCAGAAAACACACACCTAGATAACGACGTTGAGTGGTCTGGCTACATAATAAAATCAGAATGTAGATCCATTGTTTGACATGTAAACATTACATTTATTAGGATCAGTTTATGGATAACACATTATAATCACATTAAGAGTCTTAATGAATGGAATTCATTTTTCAGGTTGAATTGAAGGGTGAATAAAACATTTCAAATCAGTTTCTAAAAACTATCACAGATGTTGAATCTATAATATGAAATTATTTTTGCTTACTGAACTTGTCCCAATGTGTTATAGTTTGTCAATATTTTACTGTAATAAATAGTGTAAAAAGTATAATATCATACTTAGAAAGTTCTGCCACCCATGACTGTAGAGAATATTAGTATAATTCAAGTTCCTTTCCAAATAGATGGGGCACCAACACACCTCAGTGAAAAACTAGAACATCAGTACACAAGCTTTTACATACAGTGTGTTTGCTCTGGTGCATGTTGTTAGCTTTTCATTTATTTATTTAGCTAATTTTATAAAATTCAAAAGTACTATTACGGGAAAACAGTCTGAGCACACGTCTGTTGCAGAAGTACAGAGATGCTGTGCACAGCTCAGTTGGTAATGTGCTTGCCTAGCATGCAGACACTAGGCACACATGAACTGTGACAGCCCTGGGAGTCATAGCGCTTAAGAAATGCAGGCCAGAAGATCACAAGCTCTAGGACATCTTTGGCTACAAAGTGAGTTCAAACCAGCCTGGGATACATCAGATGCTGTCATTAAAAGAGAAGTGTAGGGAAATGGAAAAATGAATAAATATTAGTTGTCATATCATGAGTTATAATGAAGTACCAAAATGTGTTTCTTCAAATGAGAAAAAATTAGGAGAGTGAATTCTGCCAAAAAAATCTTTCTTACAATCAAGACAAACTAAGAATCTAGTAACAATGTCGGCACATTTGCCTAGAGTGCTTGGATTTTGAATGCTAGAAGACTGCCCTTGGGTTGGCTCTCAAATTTCGCTGTCAGCCAGCATACACAGTCCACTTACACGCTCTTCCCGTCCTTCAGCGAGGATGACAACAATCCTGCCTTGCCGTCTGCGGCCAGTTCTACCCATGCGCTGAATGAGGCGGATTGGGCTCTTCTGGGCATCAAAGCATATTATGAGATCCACTTCCCCTATATCCAAACCTTCTTCTCCAACACAGGTGGAAACCAGGGTGTTATAACCACCGTCACGGAACTGTCTCACCACCTCAAACACAAACAACTCAAAAATCACTTCAGGAAAGTATCAGCGATTTGTAGTTTGCATTATTTCCCCATTCATCTTGAAAAGGTCAAATCAGATTTTAAAACATTAAGGACAGCATATGAGGGTGGGGAACATGGGGTGTCATAAGATAACAAAATAAGCCAAAACAGGGCGGATAAAATGGAAAGTTCTAATTCCTTTGTTTTAAATAACGACTGTCGAGTCATTCTGTTAATAACTATGTTTCTTGGTCTATGAGGAAGCCCAGTTTTACCTTTAGCAACACTGAGAGGAGAAGAGGGCAGTGAAAAAGCCTGGGTCCAATTACTCCAATTTATCGTTCCTTAGAACTAAACGTATGGTCTTGTTAGCTAAAGTAAGAATGACTAGTCTGGAATGGTCTTGCTCACTTTAAATCCAAGCATTCAGGAGGCAGATAGGTCTGAGGTGCAAACCAACTAGGACTACAAAGCGAGACCCTGTCTCTACATAAGAAAATCAGAAAGAATGCCTCACATCTGAAAGACAGCTCAGCATGTAAGGCCACTTGCCAACAGGCCACGCAACCTGAGTGTGATCTCTGTGTTGGAAGGGGAGAACTGACTTCCACAGCTTGTCCTCTGATCTCTACACCATGCTGTGACATGTGTGTCCACACACATAATCCCTCAATGTAACAAAAAGTTTAAAATAAGGGCTGTAGAAATGGATCAACAATTAAAAGCACCTGCTATTCTTGCAGAAGACCCAGGTTTGGTGCCCAGAACCCACATCAAGCTCTAGCAGATCTGACACCCTTTTGATCTCTCTTCTAATCGTGTGTGAACATACCCACACACACACATAATTAAGAATAAAAATATTTGTAAAAGTTTAAATAATGCTTCATTACTCCTTGAACTCTGGCACCCCAAAGGCAAACATGGGCTACATGCTAGAGATGTAAGAACAGAAATCATTCAACATTAACAGGTGTAATGGACACATCTGAAATCCTAGTGCTTGGGATGTAGAGGCAGTGGCAGCACTAGTTCTAGGCAAGCCTCAACTATATAAACCAATATCTCAAAACCCCCAAAATAATTGAATGAATAAATAAATATTTCAAAACATATATAAGACACATCTGATCTTTCAAAATGTGCTTATCTTTATTTGCATATTGATTATAAATTTTTGTTGTTGTTGTTGCTGCCGCAGGGTTCTCTTTTTGTTTGTTTGTTTGTTTGAGACAGTCTTGCTATGTAGCTCTGGATGACCTAGAGTACTCTATGAAGACCAGGCTAGCCCTGAACTCAGAGAATGCCTGTCTCTGCCTCCTGAGTGCTGGCATTAAAGACTTGCACCACCACAACCAAATTAGAAAATGGGTTACAACAAAGCTAATCCATCCTATTTTTATCTCATTACCTAAAGAATTAATAATTAATTACCCGCAGTTGTTCCTTCTGGGTGTAACCCTTTGTGTTTTTCCCTGAGGCGTGGCCAACAAACGTCATCACTCTCACACCTGGCTGGTGCTGGGAAAGCATCTCTGCAATTTCCTCAACGCTATCTCGAAACGAAGAGAAGATCATAACTCTGCTCTCCTGGCACTTCTTTTCAGTGGTGTTTTTAGCTGTGGAACAGGAAATATGTTTTTAAAGAAGAATTTAAGGCTAAGAAAATATTTCAGTACAACATGTACAAAGCCTTCTGCTCAATGCCTAAGACTGCACCCAAAACAAAAGAGCATTGTGAGAGCGCCTGCTAGAAAGCACGAGTCTGAAACTACGTACTCATGAACAGCTACTGCAAAAGACATTTTCAACTCCCTATTTCTCCTTGGCTGCCATGAAATAATAGCTCAAGAAACCAGCTCAACACCTGGGTCAGTCCCTGACCAGCCCATCCATTCAAGCACATGCATGTTACTTCCTTTGCAGAGAAGCACTATAGAACTCCAAATGACTGCACCATCCTGTTCCACCTTCCCTACAGGCACTGCATACTCCACAGCTGCTGTCTTTCAGTTCAGCAACGGCTGAACTGCAGCCTGTATCCAGAGCTGGCCAGTGCCTTCGTGCTCAGGAAGAGGTGGGATGGCTGCTGAGGGCAACGCTAAGCGAGGCTGTGCCACTGTCCTGCTGTCTCCCAGTGACCTAGAACCACAGCATTACTAAACCTACCTGAGCTGCTTGATTTTCTATTTCTCTTATATTGCCCCAAACTAAACTTTTCACATAAAACCTTATTTTTCTAATTCCATTATTTCTTTCACTCCCACCTATCCCAACTTCCCAAAAGTTCTAAATATCATTATCCAGAGTAATTAGAATCCACCTCTCCCTAGGAATTTTACTTTTTTTCAGTTACCACTTTGTCTTAAAACTACTAATTGTTACCCACCATTCCATGACTTGAAATGTTCAAGTATAACTTCTTCCAGTTTCTTTAACTTTGGATGACTATAGACAAATTTTTTCTCTTTATTTCCTGAAGAGGGGAGAAAAAACATTTTTTCTATATATTCTCATATCAATTATAGTTTTGAACTTGTAGAGATCTGCCTGCCTCTGCCTTAGGATTGTTGAAGTGAAAGATGTGCAGTGCCATGCTCAGCCCATAGCAATTCTTACTGTGGAGTAACACATCTTTTTGAAAGTACACATTAGGCACGGAGAGGTAAGCAGCAGATAAGAGCACACACTGCTCTTGCAGAAGACCTGAGTTTGGTTCCTAGCACTCATATCAGGTGACTCACCTGTAACTTCAGTTCCTACGGCCTCCACAGGCACCCCCACCCCCATCCTACCCCACCTTCCACCACACACACACACACATATATACACACAAACACAAACATACACGTAATCATAATAAAAATAAATCTAAAACAAAGAAAAGACATATGTTAAAATTTAAAATTTTCCCTCAGGTGTGGTAGTACACAGGTAATTCCAGCACTTGGGAGGTTGAGGAAGGAGAATTAAGATCTCAAGGCCAGCCTCGGTTACAGAGAATGCTCAAGGCTAAGCCTTAGCTACATGAGGTCCTGTCTCAAAAAAAGCCCCAAGCACAAAACCTTATTTCTTTTGCCTACCAAATCTAAGTACCCTCTAGATAGCATGTAAGTGCAAACAAAACCTTTAATTTTGATGAAAATGTTATTCTGAGAGAGAATTCAGAAGGATTCAGCAAAACAAAAGGGAATAAAAAATACATTTTTAGTTAAACTACATTTCAATACTGAGTGGTTCTGGGACTTTTCACTACTACTGATAAATCCATTTAAAGTTTGTTAGCCTGATGTATATTTGTATACATCAATCCTAATACCCTAACTCACTGAACAAAACATTTACGCATTGGCAGGGCTGAGGCTACACAAACATTAGAATGTATACACTGATGTACAAAGTTCCGACTTTTATGAAGGAAAGCAGCACCTGGTAGTGTTTATTTTTCTGCAGAGGTCTCCTACGCTGCTGGGACTGCCTAAAATCTTGGGCTACTCCTACCTCAGCATCCCAAGCAGCTGGCGTTAATGGTACTCAGTTAAAAGAACACAGCTCTCACTGAAATAGCAGACCTTTCTGGAAAGCCGAAGCCTCGCTGGCTGCAGCGGCATCTCGCACGTGGGCAAACACGCTCTGCAGGTGACTGTAGAGCTTCGTGAAGTCCTCATTCCGGCTGAGCTCAGTTTTTACCCTTGTCATTCCTTTAGGAAACATGAACAGATAACAGCATTTCCTCCGTATTGAAAAAGAAATGAAATTTTATCTATGAAGGCAAACGTCTTGAATTGAACATGGAAGTCAACAATCTGTCCTAGTTCCATGTTCACGATGTGGAGTAGAAACTGAAGGGTTGTTTGGACAGTCTATTGTGTTGGATGGTGTTTGAAGTGGGCACAGGTAAAAGACTAAGGCAGACTCCTGAAGAAACGTTTAGCAGAAGCAGACACAGGAGAAAGGATGTTCTGCTAAAGCAAGCATGTGAAAGGACACGTGATGAAGGATTCTTTGAAAACAACACGTGTATTGTTCCACCTTATGCTATGTAGTTGAACGGTATTTGTTGGGACACCATATATAGAAATGCACCAAAAAACTTCTGGCTGATTGGGTACATGTGCTGAGGCAAGACCCATGCTGAGGACACATGATGTTTGGAGGGTATAAATAGGACACACCAGACAGTGATGGGGGTTGAATTAAGCTTGCTTATAGAGCTAGCTATGCAACACTTGCTTGTGGGTCTCGAGCCTTCTCTTCCCTTCTCTGAGAGAGACATAGCCGAGACCTTCTCTTGGCTTGCCTCCTGGTCTCTCCAGCTGACTCAGCTGAGGCCCGGCTGTCTCTGCCAGGTCGTGTCACTGCTGTTGTTAACCCAACTCTACCAAACTGGACTGCTGGTGTATCTGTGAAGTGTATGCGAGTGGATCAAGCTGCCTTTGCTGACCTGTGAACTCAACTGCCAATTTCCAGGCAACAGAGACGGGAGTTGCTCCAAAGAACCTTTCTAATCAAGTCCACTCCCTGCACCCACTCTTTTTTCCCCACTACCTCTGGTGGGTGGTGGGCTAAAAGGAAGGTTAAAACATTTAAGAACTATCAATCAAATTATGGTTTGAAAAAAAAATAAAGTTACAATGATGCACTGTTTTCATCAAGCTAGCAAGCACAATTACACTGAACATTATCACACTCCATCACTTTTAGAAACAAAGCATTTAAAGTTAACTCAAGTTACATAGCAATAAAATGACTATTAAAGACATTCTGGTATACCCATAGGTCATCAGAGAAGATGGGAACTAACATAGACCCACAATGTGTGGAGAACCGGAGACCTTGGGAGGCTCAGTTCTGGATGGGATGTCTTCATCAAACTCCTCCCCTCAGGGCTCAGGGAGCTATGCAGAAGAGGAGACCAAAAGAGCCAGAGGAAATGGAGAACACCCAGGAAACAGGCATTCTGGACGAAACAGGCTGACACACATGAACCCACCCAGTGCTGAGACGGAGTTAGTGGACACAAGCTCCCACCCTAACCTAGAAGCTATCTCCAACTGGCAAAAGCTTGCAGAGAAAAATTTAATTTTCTCCAATGGATATACAAACCATACTTACAAGGCCCCATGCCCACCAACAGATGATTGACACAAAATGAAGTCAATGGTTTTTAAGGAGATTTTTGTTCCAAATTGCTTTGCCTTGGTATTTTTTGCCTTACTGGTCTCTGTTGTTGTTCATGGCTTCTGATTTTGTTTTCTGGGTTTTGCTTCTCTGTGTGCATGTGTTTCCTTTGTTTTTTTAAAACTTCTTGTTCTGGTATTGGGTCTTTTGGTTTTTTGGTTTGTTTTGCCTATTTGTTTTCTGAGGAGTAAAGAAGAATGGAGTTGGATTGGTCGGGGGTGGGGAGGATCTGGGAGAAGACTAAGGAGAGGAAACGGTGACCAGAATACAATTGCATGAAAAAAGAATTATTTTCACTGAAAAAAAAAAAAGTTAATTCACGTTTAAGTGGACTCAAACCTTGGTTTTGGTTCAATCCCTTGAACCAGAACAGCACGTGTCATTGTTTCTCTGAAATAATTTCACACGACTTACCTTTGGTTCCATCCATGATTCCAGAGAGAAAGAAATACAATGATCGCATTCCCAGTTGCTGCAGTAACTCATAACCATGGTATAAACTAATACAGATGGCTAACTCCCCTTCAATTATGCCTTGCTGAACTCCCTGGAAGAAACATATCAATTCAACAGAGAAGAAACGACAATACCCACTCCATGCCACTGTAACACAATAAGGTTCAGATGACCAGAAGAACTATTTACACTGGTTATAACTTGATGGTTCTACTGAGTGTCACATGACAGGGTGTGGCTATGTGAGTGTCACGTAGTTTCAATATGAAGCCCATCCCTTAAAAAAAAAGAAATCAATGGGTTGGGGATTTAGCTCAGCGGTAGAGCGCTTGCCTAGGAAGTGCAAGGCCCTGGGTTCGGTCCCCAGCTCCGAAAAAAAGAAAAAAAAAAAAGAAATCAATAGGAAACTAGCATTTATTATTTTTCTTTATAGGTAAATTATTTACAGTATATAGGTTGGTTCATGTGTCCTTATGAAGCCATTACTAATTATCTACCATAGGTCAAGCACTGACACAAATATATGAGTTATGATGCAAATGGAAAATAGTTGGATAGACTTGGTCCCATGAAGGACAAATATTTTGTTAATTTCTGTGTGTGTGTGTGTGTGTGTGTGTGTGTGTGTGTGTGTGTGTGTGTCTGTGTGTCTGTGTGTGTCTGTGTGTGTGTACCATGGGTCTGCTATATGGCCTCAATCTGGCCTGAACTGAGTATATAGCCCTGTCTGGCTTCAAGAGGCACATCCATAAGAGAGCTTTAGCTCACCAAGACAGACCAGACTTTCATTTTACTGTATTTAATAAAGATACTATTTCCCTCTCCCCCACCCTTCTTTCCTTTCTTCCTTCCACTAATCTATTTTGTTTGTTTGAGATGGGGCTCCCCAAGTACAGCCTAGGTTGTCTTAGAATTCTCAGAAACCCAGCAATCTCCTGCCTCAATCTACTCAATGCTGAAATTATAGGCATCAATCACCACACCCAACTTAAATCCACTTTCGTCCCCTAGTTTCTTGACACAACACTGCAAGTCCCATGTGGCCAAACATTAATGACCTCCATTCCCTGTCTCAGCCACATTAGTGACTGTCCTCTTTCAATTGCCTCTGGCCTTCTGGTGCAGATCATTCTCAGTTCAAAGAACCCAGAGCCTGTCTGTATGGTGAACATCTCTTCTGACTTTGGACACAGTTTGATAAACATTTCATTTCCCCATCCATTCACTATTTTTCTACTACAATTAAATAAGGAGCTGGTGGCTCAGCAGGTCATGACTAGTGACCTGAGTCAATCCCTAAACATGGTTAGAGAGAACTTCCTCTTATGCGTTGTCCTCTGACCTCTACACGCATGTTGTGGCATACACATACTTATATACATATATACATATGGGCATACACACATAAACAAACAATTAAACAAATACAATCAATTTTTCTTTGTTTCTTTGCTTCTTTCTTTCAAGTTTGGTAGAATGCTTCTTCTGACTTCTGGTGTCAAGAGCTTGACTAAATGTTGTTGCTTTAAGTTTTAGTCAGAAATAGACCAAAAGCCTATTTGTTAAAAGCTAAAATGTATGGGAGAGGTAGCTCAGCTCTAGATACGCAAGTCTGATGGCTCAAATCTGATCCCCTGAACCCACATTAAAACAGGTACAAGCTTGGCCCGGCAGTGCATGCTGAGAAGCAGAGGCAGGTAGAGCTATGTGAGGTCTAGGCTAGCCTTGACTACACTCAGTTTAGGGCCAGCCATGGCTCTATAATTGAGGCTCTACCTCAAAAACAAACAGACAACCAGGATGTGATATGACACATCTGTACTTCTAGCACTCCTATGGCAAAATGGAGGGTAGAGGCTGGTGGGCCAGCTAGCCTGGAGTATACACAGAAGCATCACCAACAACAAGACTGCCTCAACAAGGAGGATGGTGGGAATGAACAGGGCACGCGTACCCAAACTCCAAACTCACATATACATGACATCAATTAATTAAACATAAACTAGATAAATCACACCTATTTTTTAAAACATTTTAATGTTTATCGTGTGTGTGTGTGTATGTATGTATGTATGTATGTGTGTCTGTATAGGACAACTCTCCTTGCATCACATAGCCTCCATGACTAAACTCCGGTTTGGTGGCACTCCCTCAATAAATCGTATGTAAATTCTTGCTGAACTAATTAGTATATATCTAGGAAATTATCATTTAGATTTTACTAAGTGCCCAATAAACATTTAGTCAAATACAACAAAATGTATTTAAAAATACATACCACAATATTTGGGGATGGATTTTTCCTAAATTGATCTCTTGCCAGAATTATCTGGTATTTTGTTAGGTTGGGAATGTCTCTTTTCATCAAAATATTTCTCTTAATCAAAGAACTGGCAAATGTTTCCAAAATCTACAAATTTAAAAAAAAATTAATTCAAGTTTACTTTTAAGTCCTTTTTTAAATACAATGACTTTATCATATATTTATACAAGTGTGTGCTATAGTAAAAGATCTATATTTAATAAAATATACTATGAAATTAATTTTTAAACACAAGACATTAAAATTCCAGAGCACTGTCATTTATATCCAGATACCATCCACTTAAGAGTAAACAGAAGTGTAAAATCAAACTATAACTCAAGACCATGTTTACTTTTCATTTCTTTTTCAACACTTAGGGCTGAACCCAAAGTTTTGCACAAGAAAGGCACAAGCAAGTGCTCTATTACTGAACAACATCCCAACGCTATCTCTTTTGTCCCCTTCTTTCCCTCCCTTCCTCCTTCCCCACTTGGTAGGCAGATACTCACTATGTAGCCCTGCTTACCACAATATCATTATACAGACAAGCTGGAACTCACAGAGATCCACCTGCCTCTGCTCTGTCAGCTGTGAGGAATGGTCTCTGTGTCCATGCCTGGCCTACTAGCTTAATTCTAAATCAGGACAAGCCCAAATTTGAGGAAAAGGATACTTTACTTCATCTCTCAGTGGATGATTGGGGGAGGGGGATGGAAACCATTCTTAATCAGTGAGGATGAAGATCTGAAAACACATGGTCTCCTAAGAGAACAAAGGGCAGACAGAACGGCCTTAAAACACTAGCAGTTTCTCAATGGCTGCAATACTGGCATTTGGTAATTGGGCCTGGGAATCCCTTGTTATGGGATGCCCATTCTGTGCATTGCAGGATGTCCTCGTGAGAAATGTCACTTGCACTTTACAACAGCCTAAGTGACTTCTATGTTATCTTAGGGCCAGGTCAAATCCTGACTCCTGTGGGCATTATGGGTTCTGTTCACCCCAGTCATTCTCCCTAGACCTTTGTTTTGAGCATTGTTTCTAAGATAAGCAGAACCCATATGGATAAAGCCATTATGTAGTTTGTAAAAATGTTGTAACCTTTCTTGTACTCATGGGCCCAAGTGAATTGTTATGTGAAAACTTGTTTCCACAATTGTGCTATACTTAAATATGGCAAAAATAAATAAGCTGATGTCAGACTCCTGACATACTGGGCAAACACCAGTTATTAAAGTTGGACCGAACTGAGTTTCAGTCCTCCTTCACCGAGATGTTTCCTGGTGGAGATGTAAAGCTTTCAGGGGCTGCCTGCAATTCCTGTAAGATTGCAGGAATGCTCAAGAGGATGGGGCCAGGGGGTCACAAGTTCCAGTCTAGCCTAGGCTAGAAAAATATAAAGCCCAGAGCCATCTAGATGTATGTTCAGTAGGTACCACAGGCAATCCCAGCACCACCACGGCCAGCATAAGGCTACTAATTTGTTTCACAAATGGCCCATTTTTGTAAACAAAAAATCTTTTAGTACATATGAAAATAGGGCTATCTGTCCCCAAAAGTTTCAATTTCAGAGATTTTTTTCAACTTTATAATGAAAGGCAATGCTGCATATATACTCTACTACACGAAGTACAACATACACTTCTCTAAGCTCTAACTGAGATCATCCCACTACCGGCTGATTTATCATACCCCGACCTGATGAAAACAGCTTACCTGGACATATGTCTTTTGAATGGCTCCTAGTTCTTCCCCAAGGGGAACAACAAGCTTTTCAACTCTTCTTTCGTGAGAGTAAGGCAAAATATCCGGAGAGTCTTCCGAACGAAGCTCTATCTTTTCAATTAGTAGGTTAGTGATCACCTGTTGCACAGCCTACACAGAACCAGTGGGGTATAAGTTAGGCAGCAGCTCAACTATAAATTCAACTATAAACTTAAAGCTAGCCTGAGCTACATTACAAGACCCTGCATCAAAAACACAATGATACAATAATAAGTAGATATTGTAACAGCTTTCTGAGTAAATATCACTCACTTAACAAGTGTAGTGGGGGGGTTGGGGATTTGGCTCAGTGGTAGCGCGCTTGCCTAGCAAGCCCAAGGCCCTGGGTTAGGTCCCCAGCTCCGGAAAAAAAAAACAAAACAAAAAAAAAAAAAAAAAAAAACAAGTGTAGTGGGACTGAGATCTACTGTGTCAGCCACAGCACTGACGCTATGATCAGCAGTTAAAAAGAAAAGAAACAAGCCTGGCCTGAGGGGCAACTGCATGCCTGGCAGGGAGGGCCTCAAGGCTAAGGGCCGCCTGGGCTTTGTACTAAGTTTTAACCTAGACTTGTACAAAATGAGACTCTACCTCACAAACATAAAACAAAACAGAAGGAATTCTGAATTAGTTTAACTCAAAAAGTACTCTGAGGCAAGAACTGCATCTTAGGGTTTGGAGAGATGGCTCAGTGGTTAAGAGAACCATCTGTCCTTCCAAAGGACCCAGGCTCAGCTCCCAGCACACACACAACAGCTCACAACTGTCTGTAACACTCGTTCCAGAGGATCCGACATTCTCTTCTAGCCTCCTTGGGCACCAGGTATGCACATGGTACACAGACATAGATGGAGGCAAAGCATTGATACATATAAGATAATAAAAAACCTTTTCAAAACCAAGCTCGTCTTAATCACCTTTGCATACCCAAAACTTAGCATAGGACAAACGCACCCACTTAGTGCATGAGGTCCACAGATCTAAGTACCACATTTACACCAGTTCATAAAAGGCTTCATAAAAGTTCATAAGGCTTTCAGGGAAAAAAAAATTAAGGCTTTCAGCTGGGTGGTAGTGGTGACAGCAGCGGCACACACCTTTAATCCCTGCACTCAATAGGCAGAGGCAGGTGGATCTCTGAGTTCAAGGCCACTCTGGTCTATAGAGTAAGTTTCAAGACAGCCAGGGCTACTACACAGAGAATCCATGTCTTAAAAAACCAAAGCCAGGGCTGGAGAGATGGCTCAGTGGTTAAGAGCACTGACTGCTCTTCCAGAGGTCCTGAGTTCAAATCCCAGCAACCACATGGTGGCTCACAACCATCTGTAATGGGATCTGATGCCCTCTTTCAGTATGTCTGAAGACAGCGACAATGTATTCATATCTAATAAATAAATCTTGAAAAATATTTAAAAAAAAAAAACCAAAGCCAACCAACCAAGTAAATAAAATTAAGGCCTTCATTTATTATTATCTATTTAATAGAGTCAGGGTCATATTGTATAACACTGGCCAGCCTAGAACTCACTACATAGACCAGGTCAACCTCTGACTCACAGAGATCTGCTTGCTTCTGCTTCCTCAGTCTGGAACTAAAGGCATGTACAAATATATATATATATATATATATATATATATATATATATATATATATACATACATATTCCTATATTTCATTCACTCACAAGTTTCTTGTTGTTGCTCAATAGTTACTTATTATTATTTATTTACAGACAGTGTCATTTGTCATTTTAGCTAGGTTGGCTTGGATCTCACTATATAACCCAGGGAGCTCACAAACTAGAGGCAGTGTTCCTGCACTAGGTCTGTAAGTGCTGGGATCACAATTGTGAGCTACTATACCTCCTCAACAAATATGTGGGTAAATTCCATTGACCAGGCATTCGGTTGGTTAGGCATAAACTACTGGTAGAGTGGGCTTAACTATTGTGTGCATGTATCTTATAGTTTAGTTGGGGCAGAAAGGCAGATTATGATAAATTTTAAATTAAGAAACAAGAGAGCTGGGGTCAATGGTTATGACTGCTTGCTATAAAAGCATGATGATGTCCCCCTGGGTCCACGTAAAGGTCACTTTAAAAACTAGACACCTGGGTGTGACTATGTGTACATTATTACAGCACAGTACTGGGGGACAAAGACAGGGCGGCCAGAGGAGTCACAGGGCTGGATGGCTACCACTGTCCTGTGGGCTCTGTGTTTGAGCAAAAGCAGGAACACCACTTATGCAATTGTGCACACACACAACTATGAGTGGTTGCGATGACTAGCTGTATGGTGTGGAATGTGATGTAGTAATTTAGTTAAAATAGATCTTTTTAATAGGGGATATTTAAACGTGAATAAAGAGGCGAAGAGATGCAATTTCTATTTGTCACGAAGACCATGTATGAAGTATGGAATTACCAAAGAATAAAAACAAAAAGATTATGTGTAGAGGGAAAAAAAGAGGCTTGCAATGTGTCAGAGGTAAAACAACCTTAGAGAACATCAGCAGACAAAGACCGCACTCCTAAGAAACCAGGATGTTGTACAATAAAACTCACGGTCTGACTTGGGGGTCAGGGCATTGCTTCAGTAGCAGACTGCATGCACAGCTTGAAGGCAGGTTTAACTACTTGCACCAAGTGGGGAAAGGCTGCATTTTTTAGTACTGCCCAAAGATACCTGGAGAAACGGTTGATTTCATGGAGCAGAAAAAACCCCACTAATTTGTCATACCAGGGAGTTAAGAAATGCCTTTAAAAAGTAACAGGTAGTGTGGTGTGATGTGTGGTGTGGTGTGTGGTGTGGTGTATGGTGTGGTGTGATGTGTGGTGTGGTGTGGTGGTACACGACTAACAGACACAGGAGTCATTTCAAAATGTTCCCAATAGGCAAAGCTAGGGCAATTGGCAACAAAATAATGCCTGATTTAGTCCTCTGAAAAATAATAAACATACATTAGTGCACACGAACATAGATAAATAAATAGATAGACAGATAGACAGGGTTTTGAGAGAACACAGGCATGTGTGTGTGTTTGTGTGTGTGTGTGAGTGTGTGTGTGTGTGTATGTGAGTGTGAGTGTGTGTGTGTGAGAGTGTGTGTGTGTGTGTGTGTGTGTGTGTGTGTGTGTGTGTTTGTGTGTACTTTCCAACTTGGGCTAGGAATACAGTGCAGTGGTAGAGCGCTTGCTCTAGCAGGCAGAACAACTTGGGCTTATCCCCAGCACAGCATTCCTCTGGCCTGGTGAGTGCATGTCTATAGGACTGGGATTCTGGAAGTGGAGGCAGGAGGATCAAGAGTTCAAGGCCATCTTCAGTTACATCATGAGTTCAAGGCCACCCTGAACTACATAAGGCCCTTTCTCAAACACTAAAAAACTAAGTAAAAGAAACTAGGGAAAGGAAGGAAGAAATGGCAAAGCTGCAAATGTTAAAGACATAACTGCTGCAGCTAGACCTGGAGCTAGATGCCGAAGTAAGACGTGTGCATGTTTTCGGTGACTCTCCCCCGCAAGCTAAGGCAGGTAAGTTTACAATGCAGAAGACCAGAGCTTTAACCACTTAGTCAACAGCATGCATTCCTTGCTAGGTTATGCTGAGAAAGGTTCCAATTCACTTCTAGAACATTCTTGCAAAGAAATGAATAACATTACTTCATCACAAAAGCACCAGACAAATGCAAATTGAGTGATATTCTACAAAACAGCTCATGCCTACTCTTTAAAAGCATACAGTCAGGGCTGCAGAGATGGACGAGTGGTTATGATCACTAGCTGCTCTTCCAGAAACCTGGGGTTCAATTCCCCGCACCACATGGCAGCTCACAAGTGGATGTAACTCCTGTTCCAGGGCATGGACACCCTCATACAAAAACAAAATAAATAAATAATTTTTTTAAAAAGCCTATGATCCTGGGAAGGAAGACTGAGCTATCATCACATCCTGGATGGGAGTGAAGAGACATTCTGACTAAACACAATGCAAAAAACATCTGTGTGTGTGAGTGTGTGTGAAGGGAGCACACTGGAAAAGTTCAGTAAGATTGAGATCTGCAGAGGAAGTATTAGTTTGTCCTTTTTATACTGTGGTTTATATTTATAATTATATCAATGCTAGTATCAGGAAAAAAAAGATGAAAGTCATATAAACATTTTAATCTTCTACAAATTATCTTGATGGCAAAAAATAGTGGAAAAATCAAACTTAAAAACAAAAAAACAAACAAGTGAACAATCAAACAAAAATATATAGCTAGGCCCTTAAGATGGCATGGCCTACAACCTGAGATACTCAGGAGGGTAAAACAAGGATCAGGCCTGCCTAGGGAGACCGTGGCTCAATAAATACTAGAACGAGGCTAGGAGCTCAGAAAAGCAGACATAGCATGCTTAAGGCTCTGGCTTCAAGGTCCAGACCAGCTGCTGTAGTTGGAGCTCAGGCCTGCAGTCATAACCAAGTTGGAGGCTGATCCCTTGAGTAAGAAGTTGAAGGCCTGCCTGACAACATGACCAGAACCAGTCTCCAAACAGGAAAGAAAAGAAGGGAGAGGGGAGAAAAAGAGAGAGGGACAGATGCCACTACTGTAAAAAAAACTTCTGCAGTTATACAAATGCCACCATCCTCAAGCCATACCAGGAATACTAAATTGGAAAGCTGATCTGGCCCTATATAAAAATTTGTATTTCCTTTCACATAATGAATAAAAAGTCATGGTACTTACCTTGATATCACTACCTGGTGTGGCACTAAGAGCCAAGATTCGAAAGTGATTGGTGTATTTGACCAGTTCCCTTACAACCTTAAAAAAAAAAAGGATTTTAACTTCATCTGCTCAATGTGAAAATAATAGTGGTTCAATGAAACAAGGTATTACGTCTGGTCTATTATGGTTATTCCTCCATTGATACACTGACAGTCTGGTATATGGAGCTACCACCAAAGCACTGTATCCCATAAACAAATGACTTAGATTTGATGATACTCAAGCCAAATCTCAACTAATGCTCAAACGTTATTTATTTTCTAAAAAATACTTATTTATTTATGTAAATGAGTACATATCTGTATGTACACCTGCATGCCAGAAGAGGGCATCAGATCCCAGGATAGATGGTTGTGAGCCACTGTGGTTTCTGGAAATTGAACTCAGGAGCTCTGGAAGAGCAGACAGAGCTCTTAACTGCTGAGCCATCTCTCCAGCCCCATTTAAGGTATTTTAAAGATGCTAGGGGCTGGGGATTTAGCTCAGTGGTAGAGCGCTTACCTAGGAAGCGCAAGGCCCTGGGTTCGGTCCCCAGCTCCGAAAAAAAAAAGAACCAAAAAATAAATAAATAAATAAAAAATAAAGATGCTAGACACCACATATAAAGGCAAACCATTATATACAAGGCAGACCTCAGTAGAATTACTCCAATTAAGAATGAAACTGGATATGGTGGGGCACACCAGTAATAACCATAGCACTCAGGAGGCTAAGATAGGAGAATAGCTAAAAGTCAAGGTGAGCCTGGGCTACATGAGTTCTAGGCCAGCCTGGGCTATAGTGAGGTACAGAAACAGGAGGGAAAACCATTACTGATAAAGGCCCACGGTGTAACTAAGTGGGGAAAAAGTGCTTGCCTAGCATGTACACAGAAGGTCCTATGGTTCATCCCAGCACTGAGAAACAAAAAGGTCTATGCAAGATAAAATATCCTCGATGACCATTTGTCTCAGTGTTTACTTTAGTTCACTGTTTGTTGCTCTAGTGAAACACTTAACTAAAAGAAACTTTGGGGAGGAAAGGGTTTATTTCATCTTACAAGTTATAGTCCTTGGGTGGAATGCTGGAATCTAGTTAGAGCAGACACTGATGCAGAGACCATGGAGGATTTCGGCTTACTCACGAGCAAGGATGGCCACCCCACAATACTGTTAATCAAGGTGACCCAAAGACATATCCCTCGGCCCACCTGATGGATGGAGGCAGTTCCTCAGTTGAGGATCCTTCTTCCCAAGTGACTCTACGTGTGTCAAGGTGACAAAAACTAGCCAGCAGAGTGCTAGAGGTGATAGCCTCAGATACCGTATTAGGACGACAAGCGAATATACGGACGGCCGAGACAAGAAGATATATGCGGTGGTTCTCAACCTCCCCAATGCTGGAACCCTTTAACACAGTTCCTCATGTGATGGTGATCGCCAACCATGGCATCATTTTTGTTGCTACTTTGTGATATAAATATCTGATACTCGACCCCTATGAAAGAGTCCCCCCTACCCAAAGGTGTCAAACCCAAAGGGGTCGAGAACCACTGGTGTAAAAAAAAAAAAAACACTCTTTGGATTGGTGCTTTAAAGAACTCTTTTTGAAGATGAATATGGTGGGAGCCTGCAACCTCCGCACTCAGGAAACTGAGGATTACAGCAGGTTCAAGGATAGCCTGGACCACATAAGCAAGACCTTGTCTCTAGATAAGCAAGCAATAACAAAATAATGTAAATAAAAGTTATTGGAGGTGGGGATGAGGTTCAGTAGTAGGCTGTCTAGGCAGTAGGCTGAGGCCCGAATGTCATCCCTAGTACTTCAAATAAAAAAGAAATTGTTGCATGAGAACTAAGATTTCAAGTCATCTTTCAAACAATGAAGACATCTTGGGCCAATTAACCTTCTGTGTTACAACCACCCAGTACATCTACCAAATTATCATGCATGAGAAGTGAGCTGGCAGGTTGCTCATAGCTATACTACCAGTGCTTGGAAGACTGAGGGAGAAGGGCTGCCAAGAGTTTAAGGCTAGCCGAGTGCCTTTAATCCTAGCACTTGGAATGCAGAAGCAGACGGATCTCAACTTTGAGGCCAGCTGCATTTACACAGAGAGTTCCAGGACAGCCAGGGCTATACAGAGAAACCTTGTTACAATTCCTGCCACTACCACCACCACTCCTCACCAAAAAAGCAAAGCAAAACAAAACAAAACAAAACAAAACAAAACAGAAGGAAAGAACAGGTTAAGGCCAGCCTGGGCTATCCAGTGCATGTGTGCCTGTTGTCATTTGTATCTGGAATGATTCAAGGCTGTTTGTTACTACTTAAATCAATGCATGTTCAATTGCATTTATTGTTAAAAGTATAAGACTTAAGGTTTTTGAAAAAAAGATTGATTGTCCACTGAGGAGCCTGTACCCACACTGGGGTATGTCTCTCTTTCTCTGACTCTTCTAAGAGACGCCTACCCATGCTCTCTTGTATGTCTTAACTTCTTCTGAATGCTTCCTATTAATCCCTGCACTGAAGCCTATATTAAAATATCTTTATTAAATCCCAACCTTGCTTCCAAAAAAAAAAATCATGTAATGTCTAGAAAGCTTTTGAAAATAAATGAATTAAATACAAGCTAACTCTACAAATGAATTTGCACATAGCTGGAATATAAAGTTTAAACTGTCTTTCAGGATGGAGGTAGTGAGAAGTGATGTAATCCAGCACTAGGGAAGGGGAAAGGCAGGAGGATTAGTAATAGTGTCAGGTCAGCTTTAGATACAGTGAGTTCAAGCCAGTTCTGGCTCAAATAATAAACAAACAAAGAAACATTAACTATTTTCCCAAATGTAAATAATAATCTGTATTAATCTAGAAAAATTTAAAAAATGAAATAGATATATTTCCTAGATACAGCTAAAATGATAATGGTAAGAAATTTAATTCTCACCATGGTGACACACGCCTTTAGTCCCAGGACTCAGGAGGTAAAGTCAGGCAGATCTCTCAGTTCAAGGCCAGCCTGGTCTACAAAGTGAATTCCAAGACAGCCAGAGCTACATAGAGAAATTCCATCTCAAAAAACTAAAATAAAAAGAAATAGGACTGGAGAGATGGCTCAGAGGTTAAGAGCACCGACTGCTCTTCTAAGGGTCCTGAGTTCAAATCCCAGCAACCACATGGTGGCTCACAACCATCTGTAATTGAGATCTGATGGCCTCTTCTTGTGTATCTGAAGACAGCTACGGTGTACTTAGATATATAATAAATAAAATAAATCTTTTTAAAAAAAAAAAAAAAGAATTTGCTCTTTGGAGCTGGAGAGAAGGCTCAGGGCTTAAGAGCACTCGCTGCTCTTCCGGAGGTCGTGAGTTCAATTCCTAGCAACCATACGGTGATTGACAACCATCTATAACTGGATCTGAAACCAGTGTCAGTAAGATGGGGTAAGATGACAGGCACTTGTCAGTCTTGAGTGTGTGTGATATACATATTCAACATACTTAGCAGTTTGGTTTGGTCATAGAAGTTATTCATCTCCTTAGGCTAAACGGAATTGTCTTTCTCCTTCCTTCTTCTATCTATTAAGTCAGTGTACCCTCATCTCTCCCACCTCAGGATTTGTCATAAAGGCATTTATTTTTTAAATATTTTTTAATTTACTTTTAGCTGTGTATATATGGGTGTGAATAAGTGGGACTGTGTACCTGTGACTGAAGGTGCCTTCAAGTCCAGAATAGGTTGTAGAGCTTGAGTTCCAGGTGGCCAACCTGGGGTTTGGGACAGAACTCTCTGCAAGGGCAGTGTGCACCCTTAACTGCTGGGCTGTCTCTGTAGCCAAAGTAGCCTTTTAAACATGTCCAATTGGAAGGTATCTGTGCTATTGTTACTGTTTAGATAGCATCTCCCCGTGAGTCCAGGTTGGCCTCCGACTGGGAATGCTCCTGACTCAGCCTCAGGCACACTGGCATTATAAGTGTATCAGAACTGGTGACTGGAGATGTATAATATCCATGCAGGAGGTAAGAAGGAGGAGAGAGCTCATTGGAATCTTGACCTCTGCGTTTAGGCTTGTATAGTTACTGCATAGTATAGAAAACAGGAAGTAAAGCTGGCCGTCTTATCACAAGTGCTGCTATTAGGATGGAGGGTACAGAATAGGAAGAGAAAGAAGGAAAGTCAGAGGCTTGATTTCACTGCCAGTTTGTGAGTTTGTAGTTTCCATGGAGACAAGTTAGACTGTTACTGTATTACTCGGTATTGTCCTACGAAGAATTATCATTTGTTTGTTTATTTATTTATTTTTAAAGAATTATTGATTTTATTTTATCTATATGAGTGCACCTTCGCTATCTTCAGACACACCAGAAGAGGTCATCAGATCCCATTACAGATGGTTGTGAGCCACCATGTGGTTGCTGGGAATTGAACTCATGACCTCTGGAAGAGCAGTTGGGTGCTCTTAACCTCTGAGCCATCTCTCCAGCCCCAAAGAGCAAATTCTTAAAGCTGGAGATTCTTATTAGGAAGGAAGGCAAGAAACGGAACCCACATCTGACATTAATGGCCTGTTAAAGTTAAGAAGATAGCAGTGCTCAGTGTGGTAGCATATGCCAGTAGTTCTAGCAGAGGCCAGCAGAGCTCTAAAGTTCAAGGCCAGCCTGGTCTACATAGTGAGTTCTAGGCCAGCAAAGTTACATAGAGAGATGCTGTCTCATAAAAGAAAAAAGAGAAAGAAAGAAAAGGAGAGAAGGGCTGGGAGTTTAAAGGGGGAAGAAAAAGAAAAAAGAAAGGGGGGCAGCAAACACAGATCTGAATGGACAAAGGAGTGGATTTCCCATCACCCTCCGCTCTGACAGAGTGAATGCAAGGCTTTTATAATCACAGTAGCAATATTTCCCATCACTGAGACTTACTTCCCCAAATGTCCCTTAACAATATATGCATTTGACAAAATGATTACCTGGCAGTAAGCGTAGTTCCCAAGAGCCTTATGAGCTTCATCAACCACAAGACACTTTACATGGGCAGCAGGGACAGCCCCTCTAGTCAGGTCATTTACCATAACTTGAGGTGTAAGAAAAAGAACCCTCCTGCTAGACCATATCTCCTTCCTGTTGACAGCTTGAGTTGAACCTGTGAATAAAAGTGACAGTGGAGTAGGGTGTGGGGGCAGTCCCCTGTCATCCAGGACTCTGGAGCTTGAGGTAAGTCATCTGTAAGTTCAAGGCTAGCTTGTTCTACATATGAAATTCAAGGCATACAGCAAAACCCTGTCTCAAAACAAAAGTGAAGAAACACACCGCAGGGCAGTGAAGCTTCAGACCATCATCTATAGACTAAACAGCCTGGCCTACTTTCTGAATACACTCATGCTCTGGTAGTCTACTTAAAGGGAGAGAAATTGGACAATCATCATGTTATATCTTGGAGCTCTGATGCAACCCAAGGGTCAAAGCCGACTATAACTATAAGTTATCTATAACTGCAATGACAATGTTTTTAGAGAATTCCTGCAGAAGAATATAAGATCTGGAGAAAAGCAAATTCTTCAACCGGGAAATACTCCTCAGAAAGGATGCCAAGAAATATGTTCAGCTTACCCCTCCACCTCCACACACAAATGTTTCAAAACCCTGGCAATTTACAAGATACCTCTGAAAGTAACTAGAGAAAGCTTATGCATCAGACTGGGCTTTGCTACCGACAGACGACGTCTTTTGGTAAAGAATGTAAAATGAACACATTTGCACTGGGGAATCTGCCTGCATAGCTATTTCCACAAGAGCAGGCCTTTCCCCAGAAGCCTCGTTTGTCTGAGATACCTGTCATTTCAGCCATGTGAGACTGTGGAATACCCATCACGTGGAAGCAGGCTTCCATCTGCTGTGTCACCAGGGGCTTCGTGGGTGCCATGAAAACCACCTTGCCAGAAGGGAACCAGCGGTAGAAATTATACATGACCACGGCGGCAATAAAGGTCTTCCCCAGACCGGTGGGCAAGCACACCAGGGTGTTGCAGAACAGCGCGGTCCTGGAGATGTCCAGCTGGTAGTCGCGCACGGGGCAATTGGTGGGGTAGATCCACAGGGCGCCCGCAGCCGCGCAGAAGCCGCCATCCCCGGGATCCAGTTGCTGTTCAGCCTCGTAAGCTGCCACCAACAGCACCTCATCGTCCTCCTCCGGGAGAGACTCCGTCACCGCGGGCGAGCGCGGCTGGCCGCAGCCCGGAGCGCCGGCGCCTCGCACGAGGCTCGGGCCCCACGTCTGGAAGAGCGTTCTCTGCCGTCCGCTCATGATGCCCAGCAGCAGCGGGGCTCCGCTGAGGAAGCCGCCCGGACCGCGGTGCAACCGACACGGATCGGACGCCCATCAGTCTCCCGCCAGTGACACAGTGGAACCCGGGGGGCGGGACTGGCCGCAGCCGGTCGGGTTGAAGAATCCGCCGCCGACTTTGCGGCAGGAAGATGATTGGTTGCCATTCCGGAAACCAGCTGAAACGCATGCGTGTTGAGCGAAGTTGGGCGAGTGTCTGGATTTAGTCGCCTTTGCAAGTTTTGTTTTGCTTTGTACTCTTCCCTTTCCCTAGCGGGTTTAAATGTATTCTCAAACCTGGAGTGGTGGCTCTGGCCTGAGGTGATGTCTGGAGAATCATGAGGTCAAGGTTGTCCTTGGTTACCAGAGTTGCTAGGCCAAGAGTAACATGAGTAAATAGAATGTAGTTTTTGCTCTTCTTCAAATGAGGTATCACTGTTAACCTGATACTACTACATACAATGTTAAGATACATAACTTTGTGATCCCAGGGCAAGCATCCATTGTGACCGTAAAATGATTGAATATTTAAACCTGAAGATGAGAGTAAAAGCAAAAGTAGAGTTAAATAATTAATATTTTTCTCCATTTATCCTGTTACAAATGGCAACTTTAATGTTTTGCCTGTCTAAAGAAAGTGAATGTAATCTGGCTCTGTATTGAGAAACTAAAACAAATTTTTGTCATGGTATTTCTTTTTCTGTTTCCCTCCGTATGTTTTTGTTTCACACAAAGGTCTTGCTCGGAGGCTCACTCTGGTCTGGAACTGAGCATGTAGATCAAAATGGTCTTGAGCTGGCCAATGTCCTGCCTCAGCTTGTAAAGGGCTATACAGGCTCCTGAGTGCTTCAGGCATACAGATTTAGAGCAGTAAGCGTTCTTGTGCAGTTCTGTTAGTCATAGCTTTCTGCTTTCAGACTTGGGTACCAGTACAATTTTAGTAAATCTCTGTTCCCTCAGTTACTGAAGCAAAGTACAAACACACGTAGCTCCTGCTGTATCGGAAAGATGTATTTTAAGTGTAGCTTAATTGCATTGTTTTATTCAAGCTTCTAAATTTGTAGGCAAAACTCTGTTGGGGGAGGTTTCCATTTAGTTTTGTGAAAATTGTTTGATGGACAAGTACTAAGTCAATTTAGATAAGATTAGAATAGAACTAGATAAAACGAAACAGAAAACTCGAATGCTGTTATTTTCTTTAAAGAGTTTACAATCTGTACTTTTAAAGACGTAGTAGGCCGTAAATAATAAACAGGTGGGGCTTAGAAAGCGTCAAAATAAGCTTTGACATCATCACTGCGTTCATCAGGCTAACCGACTACCACAGATCTTTCTACTCAACAAGGCTCTCACAACCCAGCCTTGACATCACCCTAGCCCACGTCTCAATCCCCTTTAGGACGACGGCGGCCCCGCCCCTGAGTTTCCCTGCAGGCCCCAAGAAGACTAAGAATGGCAGAAGCCCCGCCCCCTCGAGCATGGCGCATGCCCAGGCCACGCTTCAGGGGTGGGGCTGCGTAGAATATGTGGGCTGACTCAGCAAGGCATAGGACCCACCCCTAGAGCGTGGCGCAAACCCGGGCCACGCCCTGGGGGCGGGGCAGCGCCGGGCTGAGGCGGGCTGGCTCAGTGCAGCAGCAGCAGCGGGGGAAGATGGCGGCGGCTGTTCCGCAGCGTGCATGGACCGTGGAGCAGCTGCGCAGCGAGCAGCTGCCCAAGAAGGACATTATCAAGTTTCTGCAGGATCACGGTTCAGATTCGGTACCAAAGGCTTCTGGGCGGCCGGGCTGGGGCGTCCCGGGGCCACTTCACCCCCCCGGAGATGCCTTACATACCGGATTCCTCCGTGCCCCCGCCCTCGCCTTCTGTGGCCCGTGCTGGCCAGGCCCGAGCGGCCCGCGTGAGCTCCCACCCCTTGGGCCGCCCCAGTTTCTGCGGGGATCAGCCCTTGTTTCCTAGGCCAAGGAGCTGCGATCGTAGATTTAAATCTCAGTTGGGATCTGTGAGGGCCGAGGACCTGAGAAAATGGAACCTTGAAATGTTGGCGTCTCAGGCGGGGGCGAGGAACGGGGAGTGCATGCTTCCCGGGCTCAGAGTGTGCTGGCCACTGGGAAATGGGAGGGGTGTAAAGCTGTGAGGGAGTCTCGTGTGCATCTTGTTTGTCTTACCAGTGTATTAAATACACTGGTCCTAAATACAATGAACTATAATCTGTGATTTTCAAAAACCCATGTATTAGTGTTTTAACTTTTTCGTTCCAAAGCCTTTTACAAAATACCTTAGGGGAATTAAATGCGAATTTTTAATATTGTGGTCTTCTATGATTATAAGCACGCAGATTTGAAAAATTCTAGTTGTATAATGCAGTTTTCAGCCTTGTCTGCATATTAGCCACCCATTTTGTAGTCACAGGATTATTTTGTTAGACTTTGACTTCTTGTCCTTCAGAAAGGGTCATTCATTCCGTCCACCCTCACCCCCCAACTCCTTAATGTGTTTTGGAGGCAGCATCTTACATAGCCCAGACTAGCCTCACACTCACCTCACATTCACCTCGAAAGTGCTAGGGATAACAGCCCTGCGCCATATATGTCCTGTTCCATACCTCAGCTAAATTGTTGAATGATGGTACACGTTGTGCACATATCTACTGTTCAGAAATAGAAAGTGCGGCCTAAATTAGGTTTTCCTACAGTTTTCCAGAATCTAAAATGTCAAAATAGTGAGTGTTGTGTGATTCCAAAGTGAAAATGAATTTGGTGACAGACATTTAAATGCGTATTTTCCAGTCATCATTCACCTATTCATGCCTGTGTTTTTAGAGTCCTGCTATTTCAGTTTAAAAAAGTTTCTGGGTTCCTTTGAAAAGATTGTTTTTTCACTTAAGATCTCGTTGGGAGATTCAGGAACTCTCACACATGGCATCAGGATATGGTTCAGCCCATATTTTGGAGCATGTGCAGTAACCTGGAGACCTGTGTTTGAATGAATACGCAAGGGTGAAAGGGAAAGACACCCTTGCAGATAGACCTGTATATCATTTTACTGGATAGTCTCTTAAGCCATTATAATTTTCAGCAGTAGAGTTAGGCATTTAATACCTGAATACTGTACTTCTCTAAGCTGTCTTTAAACAGCTTATTTATCCCAATGTAAAATGTAAAGTTTTTAATTTTTTCCCTTCTTTTAGACTCTTAGGCTACGCTGACCTGACTTGGACAATTTCAAGGGACTTGAAACAAATAACAGTTTTGTAATAATTTCTTTTCCCCAGTGATCATTCTCTTACCTAAATTAGTTGATGGTCATTATTTTTGTTAATCATAAAACATTAAATAGTTGTATTTTAGATATTTTTCTGGAATCTCAAAGAAATAACAAGAGTGTTGAAGTAACTGATTATTCTATATAACCAGCTTTTATCTCCTTTCAACAGTCCTTCATCAGTTAAAATCAGTTTTTTATAGTAGTAGAGGTCTTGGTGGTCTATGCCTTTAATCCTAGAGGCAGGTAGATCTGAGTTCCAGGTCAGCCTGGACTCCACAGTAAATTCTAGGCTGGGCAGGGTTACAAACAGAGAGGAAGGAGAGAAAAGGTAAAGACAGAAAAATGCAGTGGAGACAAAAACAAAAAGTAGCTTACAGAACTCTTTGGTGCAGGAGACAGCTTGAGAAAATAAGAAGATTTGGAGGTTCAGAACTTCCAAATACAGCAAAGGAAGGAGACTGGAATAAAGGGCTGGAGAAATGGCTTACAAGTGTGATGTTATGTTAGGATGCCCAGGACCACTCTGAAGCTGTAGGAGGGAGTATGTGCCTATACTCACAATGTCTCATGGGAAATGGAGACTAGAGAATCCTTGGAAGCTCTTAGGCCAGTGAGCCTGTAAGAAAGAACCTGTCTTAACATGGAGAGCAACGCCCGCATATGGAATTCTGACTTGAACATACCATGCATGCTTTTTGTGTGTCCATAGGCACTCACAAACACACAAAGGTGTTTTAAAAATTGGGTTTTTAAACACAAGGTTTTTAACCTTCACCAGATTTTAAGATGAACATACTATGAATTTATTGATTTTTTTTTTTTTTTAACTTTTGTTGTTGCTTACTTTTTGCTTCTTGAGACAGTCTTACTGGGAACATAAAGTTGGCCCAGAGCTCTCCATCCTGACTCAGTCTTGAAGATGCTTTGTTATTTTACATTTATATTTATATATTGGCTTAATGTGTGTGGGCATGAGGGCCGTGACACTTGTGGAGTTCAGAGGACAACTTGTAAGAATCAGTTCTCTGGGTGTGGGCTCTGGGGATCAAATCCAGGCTTGTGCAATGTGACAGACTATTCCACATCAATTTATACTTCTGCTAATCTTGTACTGTAGAGAACCTGGGTCTTTTAGACCTTACTCTGTGTGTGTGTGGGGGGGGGGGAGGGCTCAGAAGACAGCTTTCGGGAGCCTGTTCTCTCCAGTTCAGGGCACATGGATTAAACTCAGGTCATCAGACTATCCTCTAGGCCTAAACACTGTTCTTTGAAAAGCTTGGTCTCCAGACTAAGGTAGTAAGATTTTAGTCCAGATAAAATAGTTCCTGGTAGCCATTCCGGACAAGGATTGAGGCTTCCAAAGGCATGGCAGAAAGCACTCTATCAGGAGCAACTGCTTATCGTATGCTAGATGTCTAGGTAATCTTTTCTGTGTATTCTGTAATGGGAGAAAGGTTAGAATGAGTCTGTCTCCCATATGTACTATATAGATCTTGCCCTTTAATACCTGATTTTAAAATCTGCTTTTTAAGAATGAGATTAAAAATAGTGTTTGCTTTATTTCTTCATTATTACTATTAAAAATCATAGCAGCTAGCACAAAAAGATTGTTTCTAAGTTTCTAGGTTTTAAGACAGGGATACCAACTTTTATCTCCTTACTATCTGACCAGACTGGTCTTGAATTTGTGAGCTCAAGGGATCCTCCTGCCTCAGAGTAGAATCATGGCAGGCTCCATTTTCTTTTCTTTCCTTGAGTCAGGGTCTCATGTATCTCAGCCTGGTGGTGAATTTCACTGTATACCTGGCCATGGCCTTGCTGCCTCTCAGTGCAGGGATTTAAGGTGTGCAAATGCAGTTTATGTGGTGTGTGGAACAGAGCCCAGTGGTTTGTGTGTGACAGTCAAGCCCTCTACTTCTTGAGTTAGAGCCTCAGTTCCAGACTCCATTTCTACTTTTAGATCCTTTCCACTTGAGGGAAAATGGTTGAACTAATAAGCTTTTTTCTTTGTAGTTTCTTGCAGAACATAAATTACTGGGAAACATAAAGAACGTAGCTAAAACTGCTAATAAGGACCATTTGGTTACTGCCTACAACCATCTTTTTGAAAGTAAGGTAAGTGATAATATCCTAGTAAGAGAATTTCATTTAGAAATCTTATTTCTATACACAAATTTTAAGTACAGTTTTCTTTTTGAAGGGTAAGTTGGGGTTTTCCCACCTGTAGTTTTTCTTAGCTGTGATCATAATTGGGCTTTCTGTCATATCAAGCAAGGCTAATTTAAAACACAGTTCAGTTTTTGGGCTATTTTCTTTTAATTGGATGTTTTCTTTATAAAGATTTATGTATATGAGTAGCTGTCTTCAGACACACCAGAAGAGGGCATCAGATCCCATTACAGATGGTTGTGAGCCGCCGCCATGTGGTTGCTGGGAAGACCTTTAGAAGAACAGCCATCTTAACTACTGAGCCATTTCTCCAGCCCTTGGGGTATTTTTAAAGGAACCAGATTAAATTCTTAAGTAATAAATCCATTAAGTCAGGTGACATTCTCTACACTCTTGTTAAAGAATTCACTGGTTTAGATAAGCCTTTAAGAAAAACAGATTTTTAAAGAGTTTTAACATTTGTTTACTGTAAAGTGATTATCATTTACAAGAAAAAATTTTTAAGGAAGAGCTATGAGCGCATACATCTCTAGTTGCTTGTCTGAAGGTCATGATGCTTGTTTAGAATTTGTATCATGTAGTGGTTTAAGGGTCAAGAGTTACTGACTTTGTTTTCAGGTGATCCCCTTGGAAAGTTGACTTTTGTTACACTCATTGAGGGATATTGTGTCTTCATTTCAGAATGCTCATTTCCTGAAAGGGAACTCTAGATACTCTTCCTAGTTATTAGTCTTCAGTACTCATTTTATAATTTTTTAACAGCGTTTCAAGGGTACTGAAACTATAAGTAAAGTATCTGAACAGGTGAAAAACGTGAAGCTTAATGATGATAAACAGAAAGATTCCAAGTCTGAAGAGACCCTTGATGAGGTTTGTATACATTTTACCTTTCTCCTTTGTCTTCTTTATGCATACTAGGGATTGAACCTAGGACCTCATGAATGGTAGACAAATGTTATGCCATTGAGCTAATCGCAAGTACTTATTTTAGTTTGAGAAGGGCTTCACTAAGTTGTACAGGCTGGCCCCCCATCACTTGACTAGAAGTCATTTATACCCCCACCTTGAAGCCCACCTAACATTTGCTTTAAGTCTCAAAATAAACTGAGGCATGGTTGAATGCAGCCACTTTCTTAGAACTAAGCTGTGATTTGGACTATAGTGATTTGGACTATAGTGACTCCCTATCCTAGTATAGAAATAAGACAAAGAGCTGGTAGCTTCTGGCTAGAGCTCCCAAGCTTTCTGAACTATTTTAAGAACCTGATTCTGTAGCCAAGTCAGGCTGAATAAAGAAACTTTGTTATTTTTAGCCTTTCTAATGAACATAGTGTGCCTAGCTATGGAAACAGTCCATGCCTGGTTTCAAGATGTGAGCTCATGTCCTATCTTCCCCAGCTCAAGTTTTACATTGCTGTATAAAGTTTGAAGAATCGGATAAAATCTTTTTGTTGGTGAGATACATTTTACTTTGTAGTTTAGGTTGGTTTCAAACTCTTGATTTTTGTACCTTAACCAGTACAAGAATTGTTAAGTTCAGCTATAATAAGCTCATTCCATTGCAGCAGTCAGTATCAACTTTTAAAGCATTTGGGTATGTTTTCACAGAGTGTAAGTTAAGGTGTAGTAAAGTCAGATAGTTATGTGATTAAAGCCAGGTAATTTCATAGCTTTTTTTCCTCTTGGTCAGAAAGCACAAATTAATATCTGTAGGTATGTACACATAAAGCAATTTGGATGAATTTATTATAAGACCGAATAATAGATTGTTGAAGAGTTAAGAACCAGTGGTGGTATATATTTTTAATCCTAACACTCAGGAGGCAGAGGAAGGCAGATCTCTGTGACTTCAAGGTCAGCCTGGTCTACAATAGTGAGTACCAAGATAGCAAAGGCTATGTAGTCATACGTTGGCCCCCCAAAATTTGTATAGAAAGATTTTTCTAGTAAAAACACAATTTCTTAAGAGCCAGAAGCAATTCAAAGAATCTTAAAGGGTTATTTTTAAGACCTGTAGCTTTGACATGTAGAAGCTCTGTGAATACTTAATTTTTTTATTTTCCTGTGTAGAAATAAGACTCTCAAAAAAAAGAGAAAGAAAATAAAGGCTCTTGTTTTATGTTATTAAGTTGGGAATATTGAAGTAAAAAATACATTTTCTCCTTCTTTCTAGATCTCTCCCTTACTAAACCTGTACTCATCTGTTATACTTTGGAACGACAAAGGAAAAATAGTAAAGAAATGAGCACAAATTCATGTGAAGCTGGTCAATTCTTGGCCAAAGTTACAAGACAGTATTTTAAAAATCAGAATACAATTTATTACTCGAATGGGTACTCATGTGGCTCACAAGATGTATTTCTTTTGTATATCTCATCTTGTTACTGACTGGCCTGGAACTCAAAATGTTTATCAGGCTAGCCTTGGGTTCACAGATATGCTGTCTGCCTCTTTGAGTGCTAGGATTAAAGGTGTGTGCCACCATTCCTGGGTCCATCTAAGATTCTTTAGGGGTCATATACAGGTTGTGGATAGTGGCAGCATAACTTTTTATCTTCATTATCTAGGATGGAAAAAATCTAGTAATACAATTATTGGTGCCTGTACAAATCAAATTTTGTTTGATTGTGTGTGTCAGGGGTATCATAATGCCTTAGGAATTTAGTAGTAGTTTTCTGAGACTTTATGGAATGATGAACACAGTCATGCCTTAAGTTTCCAAAGATGCTCTAAGTTATATAACGTTCAGTTATGGCCTTGTGTTTGAATAGTATTCTCATTGTTGAGTTGAAAGTTTCTTATAGGTGTTGGCTACTGGTAGTTTATCACTCTGATCTGACTTTGATAATATTAGTTGTCTTTTTAAAAGGACATAAATAACTATATGCATTTAATTTTAGGGTCCACCCAAATATACAAAATCCGTTCTAAAAAAGGGAGATAAAACCAACTTTCCTAAAAAGGGAGATGTTGTTCACTGCTGGTATACAGGAACACTCCCAGATGGAACTGTTTTTGATACTAACATTCAAACAAGTAAGTGTTGACTTTTGTGTGGTAGACAAATGGCATGCCTTCTTCACCTCCTTTGCTTTTACTTTTCCCTGATGTTTACCGTTCATGGGTTGCTGGTTAGCTAATCTTGATTATTTGGCAAGCAAAGGATGAGGAACTTGAAAGTTTTGTCTGTTTTAGATCTCTTGAACTTGTTAGAGCTTTGGTTTGGCTGTCAGTTGTGGCACTCCAAGAACAGTGGAAGTGGTATCCTCTCCACTCCTGGGTACTTGTGTGGCCATGATTGAGGGAGGTCAGTACTCTCTGCCTACTTTGCCAATAGTGCACTCTTCAATTAACTACTCAGCCCCATGGGAGTGAGGAATTTGTTCCTATAAAAAAAAGCATTAATATTATGCATATAATACCTCTTAAAGGTCCCCTCAAACTTTCAACATAGTGACATTGGGGACCAAGCCTCAGTATCAAGTTAGTAAAGCAAAAAGTAAAGCAAATATTAATGCTTTTTTTTATAGGAACAAATTCCTCACTCCCATGGGGCTGAGTAGTTAATTGAAGAGTGAAAACGCTTTAGGGTTTTAATGTAAAAGATTAAAAATGAGCTGGATATGTGGTAGCTGATATCCTTAATGCCAGCACTCTGGAGACAAAAGGCCAGGTTAGGATCAGAAGTTGTAGCCCAGCTGTGCAGTAAGATTCTCCCTCGCTGGAAGAAAGAAGGCAATAGGGCATGTTATTTAGTAGTCCTGATCCTCTGCTTTTGTGTGTTCACCTTGAGGTTACATGAACCTGTTAGTTAGCGAAAATGTATGGGTATGCATGCATGCATGCAGCACAAAACATACTTCAAATGTTTTAAGATTACTTTTGTAACTTTTGGTGTAGTTCTTAAGTGCCTAATATTACAGTTTAGAGCATAATTAAAACAAAAGTATGTGATTAAAAGGAAAATCTATTTTGCAGGTTCAAAGAAGAAGAAAAATGCCAAGCCTTTAAGTTTTAAGGTTGGAGTAGGCAAGGTTATCAGAGGAGTAAGTAAAGATGGCAAATGAGTATATAGGTATTCTGTGAACTCATTGTTTTGACAGCTGAGTAGTTGTACCACAATTTTTGTATCCATTCCTCTGTTGAAGGGATAGGTATTCTAAATATGTGTTGTTTGTGGTGTAAGGCTCTAAAAAGTTTTGACTGTGGGGAAAGAGCAGCTTTGTGAAGGAACACTGCTTAGCATATGAAAGCATACCTTGGGCTAGAGAGATGGCTCAGTGGTCAAGAGCACTGACTGCTCTTCCAGAGGTACTGAGTTCAACCCAGCAATCACATGGTGGCTCACAGCCATCTGTAGTAAGATCTGATGCCCTCTCCTGGTGTGTCTGAAGACAGCTACAGTGTACTCACATACATAAAATAAATAAATCTTTAAAAAAAAAAAAAAAGAAAGAAAGAAAGCATACCTTGATTAAACTGTAAGTGTACCTTAGATCTGTAGCTATGAACGAACACCATGACCAAGGCAACCCTTATAAAAAGGCAAGGTTGCATTAGTTCATTGACCTCATAGCCAGGAGCATAAAGACAGGGTGCTGAAATAGTAGCTGAGATTTTTATATCCTCATCAGCAGGTACCAGGCAGGAAACTGGGCCTGGAAGGGGCTTTTGAAACCTCAACATACCTCCTCCAAACAAGGCCACACTTTTTTTTTTTTAATGATTTTTTAATTCTATATACATTGGTATCTTTCCTGCATATATTTCATGTGAGGGTGTTGAATGCCCTGGAGCTGGATTTACAGACAGTTGTGAGCTGCCATGTGGGTTCAGGGAACTGAATGAGAATCCTCTGGGAAGAGCAGTCTTAACCATTGAGCCATCTCTTCAGCCACTTTCTTTATCCTTACAGTCATCAGCTGGGGACTATGCACCTAAATGACCCTTTAGGGGACATTCTCATTCACTCTACCACAACACACAGACATTTTTTTAAAGTCCAAAATTTAGGGTTGGTGATACAACAAAAATAATCTTTGAAGTCAGACAGACATCGTACTATCCTTACTGGCTGATCTGGTACAAGTTTTCCACGTGTCAGTTTCCTAATATCCTGGGCCTGGCATGCAGGCTTATACCTAGCATATATAGGAAGATGTAGATAGATCTCTAAGTCAGCCCCTCCTAGATAACAAGTGCAGGCAAACCCAGGGCTACAGAGACCCTGTCTGAAAAAAAAAAAAAAAACAATATTTACAAACCCCAGAGGTATAAACTGAGTATAATTTAATATAATAGGGACTCATACACTTGTGCCTATATATAAGTTTTTACTATTTTTCTTAGTAAGATACTGTGTCAGAAAACAACCTTAAACAACCTTTCACATTTAGGCTTTCTATAAAATACAGCCTTTTTGTCACCTATAATGAAAACATGTATTCCACTGAAATACTTGCAGAAACAGGAATTATTTCTTCCTTCTATAAATAGAATGCTTTTGTTTGCACAAGCATATGGGAAATAACAAAGTAAATCTTAAGAATGTTAGACTTAGTAGGATGAACCCTATCCATTGTTCAAATTAAAGTTCCTCAAAAATTCAAATGATTATAACCAAAATGCTTAGTGTAGCTATAAAAAATGACATACTGCTTTCTGTATGTCTAAGACTCTTATATAGAACTCATATGTCTAAGACTCTTATATAGAACTCAAAAATAATACAAAACACCAAGTCAAATGTTTTAGTTGTGAAGGTGTAGCTTGATTGACAAGTACAAGGTTTGCTCTCTAACTCAACAAAGGCTGAGTGGAGCCTTCAGGGGAGTCAAGCCAGGGCTACATAGACCAGAGTTTGTCTCAAAACACACACACAGATATTTTGTGTTTTGTATATGCTATGTGTATAAATATTCATAAAGGTTAAAAAAGAGGGGGTTTCTTCAGGAGGAGCTGTTTGATGTGGGTTCTGAGAACTGAAGTCTTGTCCTCACTAAGTTCCCATTAACTTCTGAGCCATCTCCATCCCTAATAGAATTAAAAATAGGTATATCTATCACTCTGATTACATGTTTTTTGAAAAAATTGACAAAAATTTATTTTGCTTTTAGTGGGATGAAGCACTCTTAACTATGAGCAAAGGAGAAAAGGCTCGACTGGAGATTGAACCAGAATGGGCCTATGGAAAGAAAGGACAGCCGGACGCCAAGTATCCTTTTTCCTTTGTAGCACACACCCTCCCCACCCCAAGTTTGCCACCAAGCCTTTTAACCCGAATTCCAGATTCTTAGGCCCACAAGTTGTTCTTAGACCTCCATTGGCATGTTATGGGAATGTATAGGATAAGACACAAGCATAGAGTAAATGTTTTTAAGACCACCTGGAGAGATGAAAAATGCTGTTGAAGTAATCCACCAAATCACGATTCCTTTCTAGTCTTCCTGATGTGGACAGTCTTCCTTTGCCCTGGTTGAGGATACAGGAACGTGATACTGACTGACTGGTACTGGTATTTTCTGTCAGTGCAAGTAGTCAGACTTTGTTCTGTTCTTTTTTTCCCTTTCTCGCTTTGTGTTATAGGAATGAAACAGTTTACTACATGTAAAATGAAGGAGACCACAGTAAAAATAAGCATTTTATAAGTATTTATTAATGATTACAGCATTTCTATGATAGGCCCCAATTTGTCAACAATTACAAAAGCAGAAAGGCAATGATTCTAGACCATTTAGACTAAATTGACCTGATAGTTAAGTGGGAAGTTAAGTTTTAGCTGTTGATTTCATTCTTGTTGGCCAAATTAGTTTTGCTATTATAATTGTAGATGATAAGGAATGAGGTTTGAGGTTGGAAGTTCTCTCTGTCGTCTTCAAAATGTTAAATTCATGTCGTGTGAAATCATAAGACTGCATAAAGAAAGCCTTCTCACTTTCTGTTTCTTAGAGATGGTAGCATTGTAGAGAGCAGACTCTCCTTAGAAGGCAGAGGCAGACATCTCTGAACCTAAGTGCTGGGCTTTAAAGCTGTGCACCACCAAGCACACCTAAACTTGTCTTTTAATTCACGGTAGATGAATACATCTTTTGAATACAGTGTTGGTAGCATTAGTGAGGTATTGATCATCAAGTTTACTTTTAGGAAACTCAAGCTAGCCTGAGTCAAATACAAACCTGTCCTCTCAGGAGGACAGTCAAGAGATTGATTGTTACTAGTACAAGCTCTGGCTTTCCCTAGAACTTTTACTTCTGACTTCACAACCCTAATGTGCTATGGTTTAGTGGTTAGGGGAGAGGCACTTTTCAAGTTTTCCTTGACCATTTCCCACAGAATTCCACCAAATACCAAGCTCATTTTTGAAGTAGAATTAGTAGATATTGACTGAAACCACCAGTACATCAGCAAACATAAAAACCTAATGTGGCTAATTAGAGCTTGTTACTATTGTAAGGAAAGATCAACTGGAAAATTTAAACAATTTAAAGCTTGTTTACTTGATCTCAACTTTTGAGAAACATAATCCCCTGTAACTCCCTTTAAGTCTCAAATATTTTCCTACAGCTATGTAAAGTATTCAAGAGAGCTGCTTTTCCTTTACCTCATAAACTAAAGGCTCAATAAAAATGTCATGGATTGTCTTGACTTATTCTGTGTTCTGTATTCTAATTCGGATAAGAGCTAGTGACTTTGCCCAAAGAGTTGAACTGCTTATCAAGCCTTTGTCAAGGACATGTAAAAAATAATACTTTATGGTGAAAGTTAAAAGGCACAGGACTTGAAACAAAACCAAACAACTAAAGCATTCTTGTAAGAAGATAATAAATTTAGTTTACTTCAAGAAAATGTTAATCTCTATTTTGTGTACCTCCCCCAAATGAATTCATGAACAATTGCTGCGTGAGTCTTAATTTTTATTACAAAAATGGTAAATTTGATCAAAATGAAAGCTTGCGTTTTACATGAATATTCTAGATACAAACTCTAAAACATACTTTGATATTTCATTTCTTAAGGGGAAGCTGACATTACACTTTCTCCATTATTATCTAGTCAAAGGCAGTGCATGTCAACAGTTCATCTATCCTGCAGTTAGAACCAAATTCCCCAGTATAATCAAAACATATACATAACTTTGGGGTTTAAGGTTAAAAGTCAATTTTTTAAAAGTCTGTTTTTATAGGAGGCAAGATTCTCACTAACCAGCCCTTTTTTTTCCCCAAAAAAATCTTTTTTAACTGACATGATTTACAGTCAGTTTTCCCCCTACAGTTAAGGCTACAAATCTCCTGCATGAGCTGCAAAAGAATTCTAGACCATTTAATGCAAAAAGATACGATAAAATAAAAAATAAAAATAAAAAAAATAGTTCTTCAATAAAAAGTAAATTTTAAAAATGGTAGGAAAATTTCTATGATACACTATTAATTGACATTTCCTGCTATTAACTAAATAAATGTTACACAGAAACTGGGAAGACAAATTATCAAATACAACAAGCTTATACTATGTTTTACATCCTTCAAAAAAAATAGTTCCACATTGTCTTATATAAGCCATCTGAAATTTACGTGTTCCCTTCAGGTTGGAGGTGGAGGGTAATACTGTCCGTAATTCCAGGGATTCTGATAATTGTACTGAAAAGAAAAACAAATATGTTACCATACTGGAATCACAGTTATGATCCACATATAAAATTAGATAATAGTACTGATGAAATACAGCACTCAACCATAAAAGAAAATAGACCATATAAAACCTACTGTAAAGAATAAGTGCTGTGACTTACCTGATACCAGGCACTGTAATTATATGCAGCTTGATTTGCCTGTAAATCCCCATCAATGATCTGTGCTGATGATACATCTTCTGTGTGTGCTTTCTTTTCTTCTGGTTCTTCTGAGCTATATATAAAAGGTAAAAATAGAAACTCAAAATTCCCACATATATGAACTTATCTAAATGATTACACAATGCATATACATGTTTCAGTCATGTTTTCAATCATCTTTTGGGAGCAAGGGTACTCGTCATTACATAGCCAATAAAGAAAGACAAATTGTGGTAAACAGACTGAAACCTAAGCTCAGTTTAACCTTTACGGAACAATCTCTGAATTTTTTCCATCCTAAGAACTTCACCTACCATTGATCTAATACATTCATGAGTTGATACCCAGTTTAGCTGCCTAGAGCATAGAAGAGACTGACTGATCCCTGTCCTCAAAGGACCAACAACAGCCTACAATTCCATGTACTAGATTTCAGATTCTTCTGAAATAATGAAACCCCTTTCCGCTTGGGTCCTTTTTAGCCTTCTTACTCTCCATAAATCTCTACAACTCTCCATTTACAGGGGGTAACTGCTTGCTGTAAAATTACATGCTCCAGTCTTTATGCCAGAAGTGGCAAACAGGCCTGAGGTCTGGATTATAACCTACTGTTGTTGCATTTGTCTTTGATGTTTAAAAAATGACTTATAAGTCAGGCATAGTAGTGTACATTTTTAATTCTTAATACATAAAAATCAGATTGTCTGTACAACATTCATGTCTCTGCATAAGCAGATATAGCCTAAGCAGTTATGCTGTAGATGAACTAACTTTTCAGCAGCACACAGTTATTCCAATTCTCTGTAGCAACAGCACCCCACTGTGATTGCCACCAGATTGCCTTGAACTGTCATTCTAACAATAAGGCTTTCCCTAAATATGCCCTCAACTTTAGGGTCAGTGACCCAACTCCTAATAGCATTCCAACTCTGATTTGGACCTTAGGGAATAGCAGGCTGAAGGTGGCTTTGATACTTACTTCTGATAAACCATTGATTTTTTTTTTAAACCATAAAAAAGTATACATTATCACAACACAGAGATGACACTCCAGTATGTATTTTAAAAAGCTTTTTCATATTGAAATATTCTCTCTTAAGTATCCTTTACTAACCAAGAAGTTACGTACCCATTTTCAGCTTTCCTTTTTAAAGTGTCCTGTTCTTTTAGAAGTGTTTGATGTTCATCATATGCATTCAGAAGCCTGAGGGGGGGAAGAAAAAAAAAAATCCTTTGGGATGTTTAATTTTTAAGTTATTTCCATATGAGAAACCAGCT